>NC_085012.1:8634475-8659475 GCF_963854185.1 Sardina pilchardus
CAGTGTAAGTCTCTGCGAGACGAATAAAGAGCATAACTAGATCTAATCCCCAGTCCCCATTAATGACACACATCCCTTTTCATCCCTCCGCTCTCCACTAAGAGCCTCTAGAAACGCCAGTTAAAGAGATCAAAGGGCAACCGTGCAGTTCAGACAATATAGAGGAGAGAGAGAGAGAGAGAGAGAGAGAGAGAGAGAGAGACGGAGAGATGAAATAATGAGAACAGGTGAAAGACAGCTCTAACATCTTATCTGAGTGCAACTTTCCTCTTAACGGGTCCAACATCCCCTAACAAGTGAGACCTCTTGATGAAGCGTATATAGCCTCTGAAACGGAGCCGTGCCAAAATCTCTCAAGCCCCCTTCTCCCACTTCTCCATCTCTCTTGCCCTCCCTGACCCCTGCACACCACCCTTTCTCTCTCTCTCTCTCTCTCTCTCTCTCTCTCTCTCTCCTTCATCCCGCTTTCCTCCCTCGCTTCGCTGGCCAGTCCCCCCAAAGCCTCCACTCGGCCCTGCCGTCTAATCAGCCACAGCTGCGCCATTCATTACCCTCAGTCTGAGAGCTCGCCGGCCAGTCGGCCATATTAATTAGCCGCACTTCGCAATCAAGCCGCTCGCTCCGACGAGAATAAATAAATAGATAGATAAATAGATAAATAAATAAATAAACAAGGAGACTTTAGAGGAGAGGTGCCCTGGCCCTCCTCCAGACAGCGAACAAAATTATTCGGAATCTTTCCCACCAACTTCTATATACGTTTTTTTTTTCCTTTTTTTTTTTTTTGTTTCTCCAAGCTGATTAAAAAACCGAATGTTTAATTAAGGCGTAATCGGTGAAGGGGTTGTGGAGTTAGCGGGAGTGTGTGTGAGTGTGTGTGTGTGTGTGTGTGTGTGTGTGTGTGTGTGTGTGTAGGGGGGTTGTTTTGTTATCACCTGAGGGGTGTTCATCTTAGTTGGGACGTGTTGAGGAAGCGCCTGGGACACCGAAAGCGCCTGGCCATATCTTAATTAAATATCAGCGTCACGGTCACGCGCTCATACGTTTCACTTTGTGTGTGTGCGTGTGTGTGTGTGTATGGACTCTCGCCAGCCCCAGATAGACATGCCTCGCGACACAGCAGATATCTGCCCCACCTGCGATACCACCGCAGTGAAAGAGGAGGTGAAAGGCACGGAGTGTGAGCCACACGTTGACTGATTACTCTACTATCTCCGCGAGGATTACTCTCTCTCTATCTCTCTTTCTCTCTCTCTCTGTCTCCCACCGTTAACCACTGCTTAAAGTCTCTTTGCGTTAGTGCACAAAGCTCTGGAAAAAGAAATGTGTGTGTGTGTGTGTGTGTGTGTGCCGGGGGGAGGGGGGCATAGCTTCCGAACGCATCTCTTCTAATGAGCTCAGAGCTCTCTCTGTCAGGCAGCCATCTTAATGAGAACAGGATGTGCTTGCCAAGTGCTGAGTGTTGCCTAGTGAGAGTGAGACCCCTGGTTTCAACCATCACCCCCCCCCCAACACACACACACACACACACACACACCACCTTGTTTACTCCTCTGGAGGCAGACCGGTACACCCCCTCTGGTAATGGCCGCACTTACAGTATATTTATTGCGTGTGGCACCGAAGACTCCGCGGCAGGGGCTGGGACATGGGGGAGTCGGCACGGTTTGATTCTTCATTAAGCGAAATGTGTCAGCATTCCGAGCGCGTCACGATTCGCTCCCCCTCTGGACCCTACCCCCCCCCCCCCCCCCCCACCCTCACACACACACACACACACACACACACACACACACACACACACACGCTGCACCCCGTCCTGTTCATTTCCCAGCACGATCGATGCGGGTCCACTACACACACGCGCTGGCTGATTGGCAGTCGCAGTGCTTCGTGCTCGGCGAGAGCGGGCCCCCTGTGCCCAGTGGACCCACGCTGTACCCAGGCCTATTTTCCAGCGCTGGCCCGGGATGTAATCAAAGGACTTTCACTTCCACCCAATGACCAATAAAACTCTGTCGGGGCAATTGGTCTGTCTGGACTGTAATGTATCCTTGTCCTGCGCAATGTTAATTCACCTCAAATTGGGGCTGGAACTCAGGTGAGGTCTATCAGTGGCGCCCTCAGGTTAAAAATAGCCACAGCGAAGCGACCCGAATCTGACTGGCTGACCCCTCCGAGCTAAGGTCGAGTGGAGAGAGGATGCACTTGAAATACAAACAAAAACAGAATCGGATTATCTGGCTAATTTGAGCAGAAGGAAAAGCCATCGATAGGACGTAGCGCTGGCATGAGAAACCCGCGCTGGCTTTTCGCTCCGGCGTCTACAGCTTGATTCAGTGTTCGTCTCCAACGGCACGCCGCTAAATTATGAGAAAGGAAAAGCTCATAAAATAACAGGACAGAGCGTAGAGCGGGGGGTGGGAGGGAGGGTGCTGAGGGGGTGTGAGGTATAGCGCTGCATTTTTAATCTAAATCTGTGCGAGATTCAAACAGAGACAGTGGGCGAGGCGGATTCTATATATAGACGGGGAGTGACTTACATAAGCCTGGAGGGGGTTTGTCTTCTGCACACGCTAATATGAGAATTCCCACGACAAGAGCGCTAAAATAGTCTATGAGAATTCCCACGACAAGAGTGCTAAAATAGTCTATGAGAATCCCCACGATGAGAGCGCGAAAATAGTCTATGAGAATCCCCACGATGAGAGCGCTAAAATAGTCTATGAGAATCCCCACTACGAGCACGCTAATGTAGCCTATGAGAATCCCCACTATGAGTGCGCTAATATAGCCTATGAGAATCCCCACTACGAGCGCGCTAACATAGCCTATGAGAATCCCCACTGTCAGGGAATTCAAGCTTCTCATCATGTGAGACCACCAGTGCAGATACACGGCCAACCAGCAGGGCTTCAGGCTGGGACAGTGTGCAGAGTGCAGTGTGCAGAGATCTTACTGTAATCAAACCGAATGTCATCTGTGCTTAAGTCACTTTTTAACTGTGCAAAAGCACTCTTACCAAACAAAGGGGGCTGTATGAGCATGAGTCAGTGGGACAATGACATCATCTCTTGTTCAGCACTGTGGTTTATTTAATACAGTACGTTCTGGTGCAGAAGGACATGTACCGTACCACACAAACTACAAAATCTCACTCGGCCTCTGTGGCAGGTATACACTCTTACTAAACAAGGGGGTGTATGAGTCAATGACATCATCTCTTGTTCAGCACTGTGGTTCATGTACAGTACGTTCTGGTGCAGAAGGACATGTACCATATAAACAATCTCACTCAGCCTCTGAGGCAGGTGTACAGTACACAGTTCGCTGTGGTTCAAACAGTCTGGCATGTTCCCACAGCAGGTACGGGGAGGTTTGTAAATCAAATTCCACCCCCCTCCACCCCCCTCCATCTCCCTCCACCCCCCTCCATCTCCCTCCATCTCCCTCCACCCCCTCCACCCCCCTCCACCCCCCCCCCACCCTGGTGTCTCTGTGGTAGGGGTGCCTGCTCACGCTGTCCTAGATACACGCTGCTTCTGCCCTCAGTGCTGCGATTACAGCTGCTGTCTGGCAGAGGAGCCTGACCAGGCCTGGCCTGGCCTACACACACACACAGGCAAACACACTCATGCACAAACACACACACACACACACACATAAGCATACACACACACACACACACACACACACACACACACACACAAACACACACACACACACACACACGCACACACACACAGGGTAAACACAAACAGTCATGCTTACAGTACATACTTATGCACACGCACACTCACACACACAGACTCACACACGTCATGCATAAATACTCACACACACATACTCACACACGCACACTCACACACGTCATGGATAGATACTCACACACACATACCCACACACACACACACACACACACACACACAGAGAGGCCCCCCGGCCCGCCCGCCTCTGCCCCTCAGCCACCTGCCGCCTCCAGCCGGTCTGGCCGAGGGGACGGTCCCAGGCCCAGTCACCTTCAGACAGGCAGCAGGCGGGGGATCAGGAGGCAAACAGGACCAGGCCAGCTCTCCACAGAGCCCACCAGGACAGGGGGGATGAAGGGATGAGCGAGGAGAGAAAGAGGGGATCAAGAAGAGAAGGAAGGAGAGAAGGAGAGCGGGATGTGGAGGATAGGGCTTTCGACTAGTTGACCAGTCGTTACTGTAATCTATGGATCATTCTGCAGAGTAAGGGTGAAAGGGTGCAACCCCTAGTGGAGGATAGAGAGAACAACAGGGAGAAGGTAAGGACCCCACTAAATCACAAAGAAAATGAATAACGTCTATAAAACGTTACACGCGGATGCAAGTCAGGGATTGGGTCAGTTGAGGACAACTGCCATGTGTCCAGGAGGGGGAATAAAGGGCTATCAACCGGCTATCTTGGCTAACTGGCTATCTTGGCTAACTGGCTATCTTGCACAACAGAACAGGGCTCTGAGTGTTTGGGACACTTTACCTGTGTACCTTGTACCTCTCTGTCCCCTCCCATCCTGAGCACTGCAGGTAGGTGTGTGTGTGTGTGTGTGTGTGTGTGTTGCATGCCAATGCCTACGCTTGTCTCAAAGCTCTCTTAAAAACGGGCCACAGCACAGTGGTGGCGCTGGAGATTAGTTTCTGCTGGTGCTATAATGCGGGAGTTTGGCTTTTCACCGAGGGTGCTATGAATTGACACGCGGTTCCATACCATTCAATTGTGAGCGATCTCCTCGTCAAGGAGGCCCTATGCTGCAGAACATCAGAGAAGCTTTGGGAAGAGAACACAGTTGCATGTCCAGCGTATTCATGCGTCTGTCTTCACAGAAAATGACACGTGTCTTGGTGCGCTTACATATTTTTAAATTAGATAATATAAACCATTATTTTCTTGGGGGTGCTACGGGGGTGCTATGGCCAATCCAGGGGGTGTTATGGCACTCTGCTCTTAGAACACTGTCCTCTCTGCTCTTAGAACACTGTCCTCTCTGCTCTTAGAACACTGTCCTCTCTGCTCTTAGAACACTGTCCTCTCTGCTCTTAGAACACTGTCCTCTCTGCTCTTAGAACACTGTCCTCTCTGCTCTTAGAACACTGTCCTCTCTGTCCCCTGTGTCCACTCTCACGGCCTGTGCCTGGGTGCTCCGTCCGTGAAGTCTTTGTTAAAAAAAAAAATCATTACTGTTGTTTAACAAGGACACTCTTAAGCAGCTCTGCCATGGAGCACGGCCAACAGGCCATTTGCCAGAGAGACTCGGGCCATCAAGCACGGGCACAGGATGAAAGGCTGTCTGAGGAGAGATAGATAGAGAGAGAGAGAGAGAGAGAGAGAGAGAGAGAGAGAGAGAGAGAGAGAGAGAGAGATACAGAGAGAGGTGGAGATAGAGGAAGCGTGCAGCGTACGATACACAGAGAATGGAGGAGAAAGGTTCTAGACGCGGTAACGAGAGGCGAAGGAAGGAAAAGCGAGACGGAGAAAGAGAAAAGGAAAAAGAAAGAGAAAAAGAAAAAGGGAACATGACATTGTGAAAGGATGGGAACTGGCGTCAGCAGCAACAGCAGCAGCGGCAGCCGCGGCCGCCTCCACCTGAGACTAATTGAGCTCAGCCCAAGAGCCACGCGCTGGCGCATCCGCAACTTTGGGCTTCGGCGCTCATTAAAGACGACACCTAGCATCGGGTCAAACGGGAACAAACGAGTCAAATCGAGAAAAGTTTTTTTTGTTGTTTTTTTCCCTCTCTCTCTCTCTCTCTCTCTCTCTCTCTCTCTCTCCCTTTCTTCCACAGACAGGCGGCAAGGGCAAGGACACACAAAAAGAGAGAACAAGCTTGTTTAAAAAGTTTATGTCACATTCGCAAAACTCCTCCGCTCCCGAGATCTGCGTGCCTAGCTGCACAACTGAAGGAAAAAAAAAAAAAGCCAGCGATTTGGAGCTTCTTCTTCGCTACCGTCTGAGTCTTCGCCATTCAATAATAAATGGCCCGTTCTGCACACGATGTGGCTTCACACGGCGAACAGGAGGACACAGGAGAGCCAAAACAAACACCCTCTTAAATAAGCACCAGCAAGCCTGTCTGGCCTTGGCTGGGAGAGAGAGTGGATGCCCTCTGCTGTAATCAACCTGATGTGTAATTAGCTTACATCTGACTGTGAAGGCCCAGCTTGTGTGTGTGTGTGTGTGAGAGAGTGTGTGTTTGTTTCCCCCCTCCAGCCAATTAAAGGAAGCTCGTGTATCCAAACCACCACATGGGAGTTGAGTGTTTGACTTTTTTTTTTTAGGCTGTCTTGCCAAGATTAGATTGAGGACCCACCTCCAAAGTCACAGGCTATGGAGGTCTAGGTAGATTTAATTACGGCTCCAAAAGACTATCGGCCCACTAAATCGGATGCTAAATGAAGGGAAATCTCGAGATGAGGAAACGTCTAGATAACTACCAAACCGCTCACCCGCAACATATTGCCTGTTCTCTTTAGGATGCACATAATGCGTGGAGTGATTTTTCTGCAGAACACACACACAATGTAATCTTCTGAGGCGCATTTAAAATTTTAATTAGGATGCAATCTCTAAAGAGGGCAACACCCAACATCTCGTCTGGAATGGCAGAGGTAGGGGAAAGCAGACCCACCTCCCCTGAATGCCTTCAGCAAAGATTTCTATCAGCGGCAGCATCATCTTTTATGCATGAAAACGGCTTCCATAGAAGCCCATACTTCACTTGACTGAGAGTCAACTTCAAGACTAGTACTATTCACCTGAATTTTTGCCCTGAAAATACTAAAAAAGTACTAAAACTATTTAAAGTCCTTGTAAAGTAGAAAATATTGCTCATAAGGTGCATCGGGAGCTGTTCCCTGCACCACAGGTACCTCACCACAAACCCCTGCGACCACAGATCTCTAACCACAGACTAGGTGTCCGGTACATTGTTCTGTCGATAGCGCCATCGATCCATCTCCACAAGTGAGGCTGTAGGGGATCCTTGTAATGGCACAGCACTCTATTTGCCAGCCCTCCTGCCCCAATAAGGCCATATCCTGAACGCAAATTCTGACATCCAGCTCGATGCCGATATCGGTTCAATGGTGTGTTCAAGATACACTACTGTTTATTGAGCACGCTGTACAGTACGCCAGCTACTTCATTATCAAGACTGAGCATCATGACCTTGATGTGACAAGGCAATTAAATCTCAAAGTCTGTTCGTGGCAATAGCCAAGTTGTGCCCCATTCTGTGTAAAAGGAGGGAGGCACATTCGATTTCTTGCCTTTTGAGTGTAAGGTGGTGGAATGTGGTGCATCGCCTTCTAATTGGTTCACTCTTGCATTTTGTTGTGAGCTCAACTTCTGGCTATGGCTCTGGAATCAAATCACTGTGGAGAACAATGACTTTCATTCAGTCTAATTCAATCTGTCCTCTTTCACAACTCAGTCATTTCCACTCATGTTCTACACACTCCACTCCAAGCTTTTGGAACTCCACCAGCCAGAGGACACAGACACTGAATTTTTAATAACACACACAAACTTTTACAACTCCTCACTCAGACTGGCCCTATAGCTCTGGCCAGACAAGGTCACTTTAGTGGAAGAAAGGCTTTTCATTGGCTGTCAGCTAGTCTTTCGACCAATCGGCATGAATTAAAGATGTAAGCACAGCTGTACACTGGCGGGGGCTGGGAATAAAGCAGTGACCTTCAGCTGACCTTCTGAATGATTCAGGCATTTGATCTTGCCCTTATTTCACATAGCACCACAAAGGTGAGCTCGATTTTCAGACAAACAATGCAGAGAATGATATGAGGAAGGAAAGAGAGAAGGAAAAATAAAAACACAACAGAAAAGCAACACGATAAAGGGAGATGTTTACAAATAACAAGAAAGCTTCCGTACCAAGACTGCTAATTAAGATAACAAGGGATACCTCTGAGGAAGGAGACCGATAATAGAAGAAACCGAGCAGTGTTTTCATGTAGGTGGAAATCAGAATGTAGAACAGCGATTTATCTCCCAGCTAAAGGGGAGGGGGTCGGTTTTGTCCGTGATACGATTTCGCTTATAGAATTCTGCTCTGCAGGGGAAAATGATTAGCATGAAATGAAAAATAGAGAGATCTGTTGGAGAGAGAGGCTTGAGAGCGAAAGAGAATAGACCAGGCAGAGTGAAAATGAAATCAATCAGTGGTACATTCGCTATTGAGTTTAATCAGCGGCTTAGGATGTAGAGATGAATTTTTAGAGAGGACTTTTTTTTCCCACTCCCGTGCCATTAGGCAAAGATAGGACAGCTGCATACCTGTTAGCCATTAGCGATCTAATTAATACACACTGTGCTCAGGAACAAGCCTGTGCCCACAGGGTTGACATTTCTCCACCCATCGCTCATCTCTCTGGGCACCGCCCCAATGAAGCCGTATAGAACAGCCCCACGAGACAGGCAGGCAGGCCGCAGGTCCCAACTCTAAACTCAGAAAACTGACAAAACGTGATTTTGAGTGAAATTTGAAGCACAGACACACGCACGCACACACACACACACACACAAACAAACACACACACACACACAGACACAGACACACACACACACACACACACACACACACACACACACACACACACACACACACACACACACACACACACACACACACCTCTTGGCACAGGCTGCAGCGTGTCGTTACACAGTGTTCTGGAAGTTTGTGCCAGCGTTGCTTGCCAACAAAGCGTGCACACACACACACACACACACACACACACACACACACACACACACACACACACACACACACACACACACACACACACACACACACACACACATCTGCTCTGGCAGTGCTGGGGAGGCTTTGTGAGTGGCGGCGGCTTCACCTGCTCGTGACGTGTTGCCAAAGCCCAGCGGTGAACTGAAGGAGCGTTTGGACGCTCACAGCAGGCAGCTTGTGCCCGCGCTGGCTACAGGACAGAGAGACGTCAATGCCACGCTGGCAACTACACAGACACAGACACACACACACACACACACACACACACACACACACACACACACACACACACAAACACAAACAGACTTAGACACACATACACACAGACTCAGACACACACAAATACTCAGACACACCCTCCAACAAACACACACACACACGCACACACGCACCACATCCACACTATTCACATACAGTATGAATAGCTATACAATGGACTACACAATGCTTGCAAAGCAATGCAAACAGTACAATATATGAATCCGTATACGATTCAGGCATATATGCAAACGTGCAGAAAAGCTACACACAGAGGGCGACCAACTGATGGATGAACTGTGTTTATGAACTCATTTATCTCCCCTCTATCGCTCTCCCTCAGACACACACACACACACACACACACACACACACACACACACACACACACACACACACTACATAATGTTCTTCTTTCTCCGAGTTATCTGAGCGCTTGCAGAGACCCTGAGCTGCAGGCCAATGTGGTGTAATATCAGCACACTCAGCCACCAAAGCAAGGCCTCTGCTCTCCTCACGCCTCCCAGCCAATAAACCTACATCACCCCAACGCAGAGGGCAGCCTACTCAGAGGGCCTGGTCACACACACACACACACACACACACACACACACACACACACACACAAACACATACATGCACGCACGCGCACACACACACACGCACGCACGCACGCACACACACACACACAGAGTCTCCTACTCCCTTTATGACTCGGAGTTGATATGAGGAAACAGCAACACCACCAGGCTCACATAAATCTGTCAGAGCAACGACGGCACTGCAATTAATATGACTTACGCAATATGACAAGGGACATTTGTCTGAAAGCGGCCGAAAAGGTGACATGTCAGGTTGTGTGTGCCTGGGTGTGTCTGAGTGTCTGTGTGTGGACTGTGCATATGAGTGAGTGAGTCTGTGTGTGTGTGTGTGTGTGTGTGTGTGTGAACTGTGCATATGAGTGAGTGAGTGTGTGTCTGTGTGTGTGTGCGTGTGTGTGCGCATGGAGGGGTGGGGGTGGCCAAGGGGTGAAAAATGATGATCTTTGCGGCTGTGTTTCCATGAGGTCAGCGTACATGTGGCTCAGGTTCATTAATATGATTCTAGTTAATGGGAATCGATGGGCTTTCATTGCAGCTAAGAGCAGATGCGCACACAAGGAATTAGAATGGCTTGTTGGATCGACGCCAAGAGATATTGAACTTCACAGCTGCCCACAATATGAACATATGAAAACGAGCCTGCTCAAATTATGAAATATCCTCACATAAAACCACTGTGGTTAACAGAATTTGTGCTAATGCCAACCATAGTCTCTTTTAAGATGTAAAAAAGAACTATTTTCCTCTGAATAGAAGGTTCACATCAAAGGGAGGCACTTTGTTGTCAAGTGACTCCTATCTACATCATAAGCCTATTAGCTATAGGCTAGTTAGTGGTCTCTACTGCTTGTGAAACTGGGTGAACTTTGGTAATGGTGGGCCATCATATCAGGTCAGAAATGTAGACCATCTACTGCACAGAGGGATCTGACAGGAGTGCCCAGTCCTGGGTCGGTTTCTTCATGACAGTGGCATCATTTCTCCGAGCCATACTGTATGCCATGTTCATCTCTCTGCTCTGTCTCTGCTTTCTGTGGGGAATAACGAGAGCAAGGCCAATCGCTCTTTATATTAGTCCGTAGAGACCAGGGCCCGCCCTGACAACTGAGGCTTCTAGCTCCGACTAGACGAGAGAGGCGCTCACAGACACACAGCCACACACAGCCAGGGCTGTTGGGACAGAGATACAACGCAGATGCCAAGACTGAATATTCTAGAAGCCAAAGTGTTTGTTAAGATAGCGAGCTGATGCTCCTGTGTGTCTGAGCCAACGAGCTCACAAGCAGAGATGTAGCACAGTTGTGATCCACAGAGGTGTCTACAGCGAGAACAGATGGATGCCAGGTGACAACTTTCACAAAGCCAAACTCCCTTCATGCATGACTGTTCGGCTGGGATACAGAAGGAATTATGCAACCGGCATAAAAAAACAACAAAAAAACAACAGAATGCTTCTCTTTTTTGTAGGATACTTCATGTCTGTTCAAAAAGCAGGACAAAATATTTAGTTTTCATTGGCTGTGATGAATATATTTTAAAAGAAAACTTTCACTGTAACTTCTGAAAACTTATTCTACACACGTAGTTGAAGAGAACAGTCTCGCATTGAATTTTTAAAATAGTCTGAGAATACTCAAAGAAAATCCCTGGCATTTTGTTCTGGAATAAGGTCATATTATCATTTACAGTTAAACCAAGGACACCTCAAGATAAGCATGTGGATAAGGCAAAAGCTGAAGGCGTGAAAGATGAAATGTCAAAGACGAAAAAAAGCATTGAAACAGACGGATACAACAGCAGAGTGTAGGAGAATATGCTACGGAAGGGGAAAGGGCTCTTCCTGCTTATCTAAATGATTACTAGCATTTAGGCCAAGATGGCATTTTCTTTTTAGGGGATGATTCATAGTCTTGGTGGCCCTGTGTCTACAGGTAAGAGTGCCTGTGATCCACTTTCTGTGAGCATATGAGAACCACATCTAAAAGCAGCCAAAAATGGCTCTTTCTGACAACTTCCCACTCGCCACCTCTGTCGCCGCCGCGACACATCCTGACAGTCAGCGGCGCTCTCGGCGTCTCTTCCTCCTCCGGCGATATGATTCGCACACACTCTCTCTCTCTGATCTCTCTCACGTTACCGTACCATCCTGTTTGCAGCGAGGCACCCCCCGAGCAGCAGAACGAGGCCTCGGCCACGGCCCACGGCCCACGGCTGGTGTGTGTGGAGACAGGCCGCCAGCGCTAAATCAGATCAGACCTGTCTGGATGCATTACCCTCTGTCTGATACGCAAGTCCATTAAACAGAGAGAGAGGGGAGAGAGAGAGCTGGAGACAGAGAGCGGGAGAGAGAGAGAGAGAGAGAGAGAGAGAGAGAGAGAGAGAGGAGGGAGTGTGTGTGTGAGAGAGAGAGAGAGAGGGCAGGAGAGAGAGAGAGGAGGGACAGAGAGAGAGAGAGGAGGGAGTGTGTGTGAGAGAGAGAGAGAGAGAGAGAGAGAGAGAGAGAGAGAGAGGAGGGAGTGTGTGTGTGAGAGAGACAGAGAGAGAGAGAGGAGGGAGTGTGTGTGTGGAGATAGAGAGAGAGAGAGAGAGAGAGGAGGGAATGAGAGGGGAGCAGCCAGATGGAATGAAAGAAAGAAAGAAAGAAAGTTGGAAAGAAAGGGGGAGAGATGTGAGCAGTGGATGGACAGAGGCAGAATGACAGAATGAAGAGGTATGGAGAAAGAGAGGGAGGAAGGATGATGGAGGGATGAGGTGAGGGGTGCGGCGGGGAGGGATGGGAAAGAAAGGCGACAAAGACGAAGACGGACCTCGGCGACGTGGCAGAAGCCATTTTCTTCCGCCCTTTGTCTCGTCCCACCGGGGCGGCCACTGCAACAATGGCCGAGCGGACGGGCGGGCGAACGAAACGAGAAGCAGGCGAACGAGAAGACGACTTTAGCCCAAAGGGATGTCACTGTACCATTCATCAACTCATTGAAATGGTCCGCTGCAATATTCATGGAGGCGGCGGCCCATCTGCGCCACAGTCCAGCGGACCGGCTATGGGGCCATCTATTACTTCTACCGATCACGCCATGCACCATCTCCCCATCAATCAATTTGATCATCTATGTGCCACCTTGCATTGATCCGTCCGGCCATCCGTAAATCTAATATGCCACGTCTGATGTGTTTAATGAGATCAAACAAATGCAGGAATATACACAGAGAGAGGGAGAGAGAGAGAGAGAGAGAGAGAGAGAGAGAGAGAGAGAGAGAGAGAGAGAGAGAGAGAGAGAGAGAGAGAGAGAGAAAGAGGGAGAGAAAAAGAAATGGCGAGACAGGGCCTCTTCATTTTAGTTACACTTTCTCCTTTCTCTCCGCTTGATATTTATAGCTCGCGCATGTCAAGTATCTTTTCCTCGTATTCAGCATCAGCATCTGCTGCAGTCCCAACAGAAAATGCAACTGGCAAGGCTAAACAAACACACTGCCATTAATACACATACTGACACACACAAACAAACACACACACACACACACACACAGGAATCCTTGCAGTCGCATCTGGGAACACCTCACATTCAGCATCTTCTCCAGTCGGCCCGGGTTTCATAATGACGCAATGCACACGGGGACTAATTAAACACAAAAGCTCTCCCTCGCACTGGCACACACACAAACACAAAACACAAACACACACACACACACACACAAACACACACACACACACACACACACACACACACACACACACACACACACACACACACACACACACACACACACACACACACACACACACACACACACACACACACACACACACACACACACACAAACACACACAAACACACACACACACACACACACACACACAGGGCGAGCCTAAACTCCTAGAAAGAGCACAGGGGATGGAAGAGAGAGCAGAGAGGAAGTGGCAACAGAAGGAGTTTATTAATGGAAATAAACGATTCACTGATAAGCTCTCTGTGGACATGAATGTCTGACTGTGACTCACTGTCTACTCTATCTGTCTAAACGTGTACAGTATATGCCTGGCATTTCATTAAGGACTTAAGTGGACTGCACACAAGACAGACACTGTGGATAGCTAGATAAAAGGAGAGACTGTCAAGAGTAAAGCGAGCGTTTGCTGCGTTCAAGGAAGGCGGGGTGCAGATGGCTGACAGATGTGGAGCAACAGAGGTAACCTG
This sequence comes from Sardina pilchardus, assembly GCF_963854185.1. Classification (NCBI taxonomy): domain Eukaryota; kingdom Metazoa; phylum Chordata; class Actinopteri; order Clupeiformes; family Clupeidae; genus Sardina; species Sardina pilchardus. The sequence goes on from NC_085012.1 coordinate 8,648,314, forward strand.
AGAATGTAAACAACACCGAGAGGAGGGTGGAGAGAGAAAAGAAAGGAAAGAAAAGAAAACAAAAACAAGCACACTGACATGCTGGACGACAACAAACAGATGGACCCTCCTGGATGCACCACCCACCCGAGTGACTGGTGCAGTCACACTTCTCTTGTCCCTCCATCCATCCATCCATCCATCCCTCCTCTCACTCCTTTGCTTTCAATCTGTTCTAGCACATCACATGAGAAGGAAGCCATACTGTACATCTCCACAGGGACACACACGTGTTTCATCCTGACTCCTCCTCCTTTCATCCTGACAGTAGAGTAGGCCATACGCCATACCATAATAGTGTGCAGTGTGCTCAGCCCCAGTGTGGAAAATACCAGGGCTGCTCATCTGACATCCACACACAGTCTACATAACATAACATTCTGTGAACTGCAGGTGTGCAACATCAACACAACCTGCCTGTGGGTAAGGTATCATATGATGTGTTCACCAAAAGTGTCTTAATGAACGTCCATTGATCTCTGCTTAGCTGCTCAGTCACCTAAGATATTTCACATTCCAATAGACAGCTATTACTAGATTGCTTAATTCATTTATCAAGTGCAAGTAATTTCAAAATGGCGTAATTATGTGTAATTAAATGTCCTGTGCTTTAGGTGCAATTAGGTTATGTGTACGGATCATTTAGAGCAATGTTCTAGGGCACGACAAAAAGCTGGCCTTGCCCAATAGAAACACACACACACACACACACACACACACACACACACACACACACAAACACACACACACCTCTAGGCCCTAGTAGCTGTCAGGCTGTTGTGACTCAATGCAAAGACGACTTTTAAAGAATAACGGTTTAAAGATACAGCGTCAGATAATACACTGGATTGTGTCCTGGTTGAGCGGGGCGATAAGAAAGGCTCCCTGACTGTTTCCAGATAGGAGATACAGGGATGTTCACGGGCTGTTTGCTCCCCGCCGTTCAGAAGAAGAAGCCTGCCAAGACAGTTTAACAATCTGTAACGCGATTATGTAATCGCCTTCCATTGTAAACTGGCAGAGCACACCTATATCACGTTTATTTCGCTCTCTGGACGCTTCAGATAAAAACAGTGTGGTGCGCAAGAGGACATGTCTTGTTGAAAACAAGTAAGCTAACCACTTTTCATCCAGTGAAGACAGGTCCAGTATTGGGTAGCCTACCATAGGCGTCCCTTAAATTGGTTATTTCCCACACGTGGGAAAAGACCCATTCCATGTTTCGAAGTGAGTAACATCACGTGTTGTCACACAATTTCAGTTAAACGGTAAGCTAACTGAGACGCACACGAAGTGTACTTTTACTCACCAACAAACTCTACAGAATATGTAGACATTGTAACCTTTCACAGCATGTAGTCTTGCTTTGCTAATCATCGAAAATGTCATAATGTACGTTAATTGTAGGCTATATTGTCACTTAAAATCACTGAACTTACCGAATTTCCTATCCGCAGCGATGGCAGCAAACGCGTGGAAAGCTAGGAGAACAGCAAGGATGAAACACCGCGAATCCATTCTGCTTATTGATCCGTGACACGCCTTCCCTAACACGGCATGCTAACTCAAGGGTTTATACATTAATTGGACATGTAGCCTAATCAAAAAAAGGTTCCGGGAGAGCACGGAACTTATGGGAAAAGCCAGAGTGGTCGCGATGGCTGAGGAGAGGGATGCTGTTATCTCAACACAACTCGCATCCGCGGGAGGCTTCAGCACCGAGAACAGCAACCTTCAGGCACTGCCCCTCCTTGGCGGCTGACGTCACACGTACACACTCGCACACGCAGAAACAAATTCACAAGGCCACGCTGTTACCTGTGCTGGAGATCAACAAATGACAACAGTGCCATAAACGGTCAAGCATATCAATGCATTCGAATTGTAATTAACTGCAAGAGTATTCCTTCAGAGAGGCATACGTATTAAACCGAATAAACAATTACAATTAAATCATATTTTTGTTGTTGTTTTACTTCACGCAGATTCTGCTGCAAGAATTTGCAAATAGGCTTTATATATTTTTTTTTTTTGTTTGTTTGTTTTTTGTGAGAATTTGTGATTTGAGTGTCCTCATTTGAACCTCCTCGGTGCCTCCCTTTCTGCGCTCCAGAACATTGGAGGTGCATTATGATGACTGCAGGGCAGATTTGATTTTAACAGCCAACATTACCATACAAACCCCATTTAAAATCCGCCACAGCAGTCGCACGGAATAGACTTTGGGTTTGAACTCACGTAAAAAGATGGCCACCGGCCATTTCAACCTTCATCGCAGTTGGGTCCTTTTGATGAGGTCGAGGGACTTCAATTTTCCCCACCGCGTTTGTGCATTTGCAACTGCTACAGATAGCAAGAGGGTAATAGAAACAACCAAGACGTATCCAAAGCACTTTTTAATGGTAGTGCAATGTTCTGACCGTGTCTTTCAATGTGTTAATCGAATAGGAGCGTGGTCAAACTATTATCAATCATTACTCACTGTGCTGGTCATCCAGATGTTTGGCAATCCCATCAGTCTCTCCTAGCGAGTGACCTCCCTGGTCTCTCCCATGATCAGGTACGCTGAGTGTGCTGGCATGGCTTTACTTAGCCTAGCCACCCAGCCTTCCTCAGTGTTACTAAGCTTTTGGGATGGGTATCCATAGAAGACTTTCAGAAACAGATTAACACCTATTTGTCCCCCCTTGACATTTAAACACTAATCCACAGCCCTACACTTGACTTTGGTTTTCATCATTGCATTCAATGTATCATTATTAAATTAAGGAATGATTAAACAATGTGTGAATCAATAGCCGTGGGAAAAGACTTTGCAGTGGTTTCAGGAGGTATGAGAATGGTGTTGGTCTTTCCCATGAGTGCCACTGTACAGTACTGTACAGTAAATGGGCGAACAACAGAAGCTGGCTTACAAATTCACACACTAAACAGATACAGTAGCCCTTTCACATCAGCTTTAACAGAGGAAGCTTACTGTATCACACATAAACCAGGCAGCCCACTCCATACTCTCTCACTCACACACACACACTCACACACACGCTACCAGCAGACCATGACACATTGTGCATTCAGCACCTGTGCCACGGCGAGCCTCGTTGGGCTCGCTAGCAGAAAACACTGGCATTTATATTCCTGGGCTGCCACTGGCGTAGCAGCGGAGCACCCTACTCCCCAGCTGTGTGGGCCGAGACAAGGCCAGCTAAACGAGCGCATTCACAGCGCGCCTGATGCCAGTGCCACACCCCCCCCCCTCCCCTCATCAGCACACAGGCCGGTGCAGAAGCATCATAAGCACAGGCACCAGGCTGGAATTTCTTTCAAGGTATTTTTTTTGCAGGCACACCGCCATGAGTTCTCACAGAATGAGCTAGAAATGTAATGACCTGGTTAAACTGAGGCCAAAGGACTTGGGTGCGGTGGAAAAAAAAAATCAAGATCAAGGTCACCTTCTTCACTAGCTTCGGCGGCCTTGTGCAAAAAGCATGACGCACGCACAGAAACTTTACTTTGTGCCACCGTCAAATGTGCCAGCCACAGAGCAAAGTCTTTTTTTTTTAATCTTATGATGCATAGACAGTGCTTGACATACCAATAAAAACCTCTCAATATATTAAATAGGCAGGCTACTGACGTCAAGGATGAGGAGCTACGTCAACTCACTCCATTTTCTCACATTCAGTTGCTAAGGGAGGTACTGACGTGTACCTACTGTAACAGTGTATAATACAATGACGGAGACATTTCCTGTGTGTGGAGTCAGTGACCAGATTGCAGGGGAGATGACCCATCCACTATCCAGTCGAAAACACACTACCTTAAAAACACCAAGCACAGTCCTGCCACACCGGTGTATTTGATCTTTGCCTTCAAACCAACTTGAATTTGAAACAAAAGAAAAATGACTTTAAAAAAACAAACAAACAATGCATTGTCCTCAACCAACAATGTACTCTGGTGCTCCGGATTACTCTTACATGTGAATGTCATCATTGGTTTTGTGCCTTTAGGAAGTTTAAGGATAAAAAGGAAAGAGCGCACAATTTCTCAATAAAATTGTTTTCTTTTAATGACAAAAAAATACCAGACAAAAATGTTTGGCAAAGACAAATGTAAGAAACCAGTTGTTAAAAGTAAACATTTATGATTCTTTTACGTTTTTCTTTTTTAAACACAGCTTTTACATGAAGGGATCATTTTAACACAAGCATGTATGACAGCAAAGAAGGACAGCATAAATAGGTTAATTCATACAACATACAAGAAGAAGAAGAAAATTAAAGCATCCTGGTAGCCGCCTTTCCCTCAAGGCATTAGAATATCATTCACTGTTTTGATTGACGAGCCGTATAACATTCTGCAAGAGAGCCAAGACATGTGGGGGGGAAGGGGGGAGGGTCATCATGTTAGAACAAAATGAACAGAGTAGCTTCATATTAAGTACTCCTGCCTAATCCTGCCCATCCTTGTTAATGTAGCATTGACTGGAGGACACTGAGATATGATTTGCCAGTCACACCTAATTGACCCTTCCAGAAGTCACGCCCTCCATAGTTACTGTTGCTACGCCTGTCAAGCTTTCGCACCCTGCACGTCTATTACAATGGAGGAGAAACGGGATTTTTTAAACAAATGTAATTTACAAAGACATCGTACCACACTGAAAGCTCATATTTTGTCACTAGCGACCTACATCTGTCCTCTGTCAAATACAGTTGCATTTTCAGCTCTGAACAAAACCGTTCATGAGTTATTTAAGCAAAAGTCGAAGGTACGTGTTGTTTTCAATGGTTCCTCCTGGCTAGTACGAATGAAACAGACGGGGGGCAAAACTAGCATAATGTTTAAGCTTCGTACTTCCCATAACGTCAATATTTGACAACATAACATGATTGGTACTTCAAATGGGTATTATTTTAGACAGAATTGCTGACGGGCTATACATACGTCTCGTTGAATGTCTGTTAAGAGCTGTTTGCCGCCATCGTGAAACGTATCTCGCGGTTATGGAAATATCACGCAAAATGCGAATTTTTAAAGTTAGAAAAACACTTGTTTCAAATTATATCATGTCAATATAGTTCAACATGTTATTTCACCATGATTTTACGTGTTTGGGGGCACCACACATCCAAATAAATGCCCTTAATGGCCCATAGGCTATGCAGTCTCCATAGGTTAACATGGCAAAAACTCGAAAGCTTGCCAGGCCTTGCTTGCCTAGTTACGGGTTGCTAAGCCACGATTGGCCTGTGGCGGTTTTAGGGCGTGGCTCTGGAAGGGTCAATTGGGCTAAGGCACCTCTTCAAAAGTTACTCCCTCCACACTTCAAAAGGATATTTTAAGGCCCCAGCAGTGGCGCGACTGGCTGGGGCACCTGCACCGCACCGGGTTCGATTCCCGCCCCTTTCCGGATCCCACCCCAACGCTCTCTCCCATTCACTTCCTGTCTCTCTTCACTATCCTATCATTAAAGGCATAAAAGCCCCCCCCCCCCCCCCCCCAAAAAAAAAAATATATATATACTTAAAAGGATATTTTATAAGATGCTGTTACATTAACACACTGCTGTTATAAGTCTCCATGCTCGCATGGTAATACATTTAACGTGTAAGGCGGTGTGAGATGGAAGGTTCTCGTAAAAATATTTACATGTAAAGAAAAACATATACAGAAAGAAAGAAAAAAAAAAACACTCCCACTGCTCTGCACACCTCATGAATAATATTGCTACTCTGGAATATAAACAAACTCTCAAAAAGTATGGACATTTCAAAATATAACAGATACACAATATTGCACTTTCACAAAATGAGTTTTGTGCTTCTGCTTTATGTGTGTGGGAGAGTGTGTTTATGTGTGTGTGTGTGTGTGTGTGTGTGTGTGTGTGTGTGTGTGTGTGTGTGTGTGCGCGTGTGCTTTCTTACTTTGGGATTTCCTCTTCGCTTTCACCAATTCCTGCACAGTGCCTCTCCATTTGCCTCTGGACCGACACGGCAATGCTCTTCAGCTCTGACCTAAACTGACCGGCTGCGGAGGGGCACAGAGAGAGAGAGAGAGAGAGAGAGAGAGAGAGAGAGAGAGAATACTTTAAAGCTGAAAGCTATAAGTTTCCTTTTTTAACCAAAGATAATCTAGACATACATATGTTTAACTTATTTCTGAGTAGATATTTGAATTTAAGACCATATATTCTGAATTATTATAAATGTATTCCATTTTGTTTTTGATGCTTGTGTGTTACCTTCAAATCAGATATTGCATCTGTTTGCACTGTATGATGGCTTTGGCAACACTACTCTTCTACTGTAAGTCATGCCAATAAAGCTCATTTGAATTTGAATTTGAATTTGAGAGAGAGAGAATAAGAGAAATCTCACTTTACACCAGCCTCAAACTGGTCTGGTGAGCTTAAGTCAGGTCAAATAAGGAGGTTTGGTTCAGTATTTAATCTGTTCATTTATCCGTTTCTAACCAAATAGCCAGAGGAACACTCACTTTGTTTGACAACAGCGAGGAGGTTTGTGACGGCCGCCAGTCCCGCCAGGCTGTCGATCTCGTCCGCGTCCAGAGACTGCTGAGTCATGGCGAAGAGTGACCTGAGGCAGGGTGAGGCGTTCAGAGTTAAGAGAGGAAGAGGTGGTCAGCTGCTAATGAGGACTGGGAACCAAACAGTGACGGGAATAAAGAACAAGCATGAAAAGAAGGAGGAAGACGGACAGAGACGGCAGAGAAGGAATGGAGGGAGGGACAATAAAAGACGAGGAAAAAAAGAGGAGAAGAAAACAAAGGAGAAGAGAGGGAGGACAAGTCACTGTCAGGAGAGAATGAGAGGAGATGAGGCGGTTTTCCACCAACAGCGAACCCGTTCTTGAACGGCGCCGTTCGGAATTCTTTGAACCTCGGTGTTATCTCTCTAAAAGGTAATGAGATGCATAAACGAGAGAATGACAGCTGTCCCATAGAAACGTCAGAAACTAGCTAGTCAGAAAATGCTAGTCAACGTCTGCCGTGTAAATCTTGTTGACTAGCTTTGTGTACTCATGGCAAAAGTTGATATGGACGGAAAACTCATGCTTTTAGCCTTCTCCCCTCTGAATGGCAGAATGACACGCCCACTCCGGTTCACAGGAGAAATGTATTATTTTTTTAAAATTATTTTCTAGTTCAACTTCCGAACCAAGGTGCCACGTTCCGAACCAGATTTTGTTTGGTCAAAATGCTCCGAACGGTTCAAATGTTGGTTTGCGAACGGGAACAGAGCCGGTTCTCTGTTGGTGGAAAAAGGCCAATGGAGGAGGAAGGAGGAAGGAGTAAAAACAGAAAGGAAAGGAGAGAGAGAGAGAAAGAAAGAAAGAAAGAAAGAAAGAAAGAGAGAGAGAGAGAGAGAGAGAGAGAGAGAGAGAGTGCACAGGTGTGGAGATAGAAGAGAAGGAGATCTCTACCGAGTCACAGCTGGCGGGCCTTTAAGGAGGATCCCCAGGATGTGGCTGGACAGAGGGGGCAGATCCTCGGTGGTCTCCGGAGTGGTCAGCTGTTCTGGGTGGGACACCTAGGGACGGGATGGGGGGGGGGGGGGGGGGGGGGGGGAGACAGATGACAGGTGAACTCACACAGCCAACAACACTCAACAGCTGGATGTGGCAGCAGATGGCATTTACAAGGGTTTAACGCCCAATAAACAGCTTAGCCTGTGATTAAATGGCAGGGTGTTGCGGATTAACCAGACTAAATAAATGAAGTACACTTGGGAGGATATGGAGGGAGAGGGAGAGAGAGAGAGAGAGAGAAAGATGGAAAGAGAAGGTGGTAGTAGTCATTACAAATTTAAATTTAAATATGATTCTTTCAATCTGCATTTGATTTAAAAAAAAAAAATAAAAAAAAATCCAGAACTTTTTGTGGAGGCACATGAAAAACCTTTTCCAAAGCACTTTGAGAATAAAATTGTTGCTTCTGTGGTGCTCTGAGCACAAACAACAAAGTAAAATATTCTTAACTGACAGACACGAGAGAGAGGAGAGAGAGAGAGCGAGAGAGAGAGCGAGAGAGACAGAGAGAGAGAGAGAGAGAGAGAGAGAGACAGAGACGGAGAGAGAGAGAGCGCAAAATACTGCAGGTGGCAAGAGATCAAAATAACACACTAGGGCATGTTTGAGTGGGAATCACGAGTATTGATCAAAGGAACTTAGCTCTCCAAGTTGTTTCTGTTCGTGCAAAGTGAAACTGTAGCTGTGCATGTGCGTGCGTGTGTGTGTGTGTGTGTGTGTGTGTGTGTGTGTGTGTGATGGGCACCTTTTGCAGGGCATGGCTGATCTCCACGATGACGGCGGCGAAGAGTGAGGAGAAGACGCCGTCGTGCCCCTCGGGGCGCACTGCTGCCAGCTCCTGTGCCACGCTCAGGAAGTCCATTAGCGCGGTCCTGGAGGAGAGGCACACCTGCGCAGTGCAGACACGCACACAGCACTTTACCTCACAGACTTGGAAAACGTATTTTTTTTTTTTAATGACTTGAACAGAGTGAGACCTGGATCTCACCAGGATGATACTGGAACAAAACATGCTCCCTGAGAAAGCTACAGTATATGCAGATGACTAGTTTGTGAGCGGCATACCTGGATGGTCTTAACAAAATACCTGGCATTGGGGTTGGTCTGAATAGTCTTTGTGTATTTGCCATTGACTTTAATTAATCAATTTATGTATTTATCTATAAGGACAACACACATGAATCAACCCCACACACACTGGTCCAATATTTGGAATTGTTCATCAGCTCCTAATTGACAACTCCAAATACTGGACCAGTGTGCAGTGATTGCGCCTATTTTTTAAAGTCTGATATTCCTGTGAATCAACAGCACCTGGGATCCACAAACAGCCAGCACACAGGGATTTCATCTTACACGTTACTCAGTGCTCTGTAAATGTGCCAGCATTAGTCAGCTGGTTATATGCCTAATTATTTGTCACTAGAGAAAGCATGTCATCTGTGGCATAGTACAGCTATGATCCGTTTGTTTGGCAGTGTGTATTCAGAGCTGAATCATGGACATTTTCCTTTAGGAATTTCCACGGGTGTAGAATTACAGATGGTGAGTGCGTTTCCATGGTGACGTATCTCACCTGCGCTCCCTCCTCCTGGTCTTTCCGCAGCTTCAGAGCGATCACCTCTAGGATCTTATGGAAGATGTTGGTCAGCACACCAATGAGAACAGGCATCTGCTGCTCCTGCCCCGGTGCACCCTGGGACATGCAGTCCTTACCCAAGCTGGACAGCACCGACAGAATAACGGGGATGCACAGGTAGCCTCTCTCTGCAAACAGAAAATAGGACAAGTAGGACACCTTTAGCTAAACTGTCAGAACCCCAAGCAGTAAACAAAACTAGCTTTTAAAGCCACTCACACTGACGCATTGCAAACACCCACCCAATGTGGATCACTCACTCCTACAGTACATTTTAAATGTACTCCATCACTCAAGCCCATAATGAAAACTCAATTTCACAGTTATGCTGAAACATCAATTAAGCCTGTGTCTGGGATTTCAGACAAAAGGCAGTGCAATTACTGAATTTCAAAAGGTTTTCTCAAAACCCCTCTACTACAAACAACAATTCGGATAAAACAATTCAATTCAATGCATCCCACACACTACCTTTCTTGTTGGAAAGGTGATTCATTTCAATAATTATCTTGTTTACTTGTGCAGAGCATATAAACAGGAAACAAGCGGAAGATACAAAGACATTCACACGAACAAACAAACCACCTACAACTTGTTTGTTGCTACTTGCGAAAAGCAAAACACAACAACAAAAAAACGACAAAAACTACTGTCTCCGTGGAATTGGTCTATAAAAATAATAACCATCACACTACCCTGACACAGAAAAGGCAGGAGAAGTCAAAACTAAAATGCTCAGACACGCTTCATCAGATGGTGTGAAAATGGCAATCAGAGTGGATGACTCAACATTAGATTTCTGCGCCATGAACTCAGGCCAGTTCACACACACACATAGCCCCCGCTGTGCCAACCGGAGACTGAGCGTGTAACGGCACACACACGTGATCTAGGGACTCAGTGAAATTAGTCACTCTTCCAAATGTCACCACTAATGTCAGCGTTTCTCTCCCCTAGAATGAGTGCAACACTTTACAAAAATCCAATCTTTGAATGGGCTGGTAGGAAACAAAATGTGGCCTTATCCCTTGGACACATGAAATACTCTTTTCTGTTTGGCCAATAGTAGCCCATACTGTAGTGTACACAACAGACACGTGTATATCAGATATAAACAGAGATGAATACGGCTGGCTTTATGAATATGTGTGTGTGTGTTTGTGTGTGTGTGTGTGTGTGTGTGATTACCTGATAACAGAACGACGGAAAGCAGGTCCAAGACTTGACCACTGAACTCCATGTCCCCTACTCCAACGATAACGATGTCCCTCGACATGATTAGGCAGCTCTGTCCAGAAAACAAAACAGGAGGATTCATTCACATTCCCAGATCATGCTAGGCTTCTGATTTGATGGGACTCAAGCACAAGGACACAGCAACCCAGCTATTTTGTATTCACTGCCTACCAAAAACTATTTTTGTGTGGCTGCAGTGTATATATTTTTTTTAAAAAGCCTGAAATGATCAGTTCAGGGAGAAAAGAAATAAAAATGGATGCAAGAAAGGAATAAACAGCGGGATGATGTACTGACGAGTTTAGAGAGAAGGAGAGGGGAGGGGAGGGAGAGAGAGAAAAAAAGAAAGAAAGAAAGAAAGAGCCCAAACAAAATAATATATCATGCAGCATTTTGTTGTATAATTGAGCTTGGAGCTCAGCGCTGGCAGAGCGAGGGTGATTTGTCAGCGGTGCAGCACGGTGCTGTGTGCAAGACTCACGTCTGCCCCCCCTCGCCCCCCCCTCACCCCCCCACGGCGGCGAGGGCACGGCGCCTGGCAGGGAGATGAATGGCAGCTCGGATCTCAACACCCGGTACGCTCTCCCACCACCGGCAGGCACGGGCATCAGGAGCCGCCGCCCGCCGCAGCGTCCAAAGGTAAGCAAGCTCATTTGTACAAATGAATGTCATTCCCACGCCCATGAGGGGGGGGG
>NC_085012.1:8661975-8696975 GCF_963854185.1 Sardina pilchardus
AGAGAGAGAGAGAGAGAGAGAGAGAGAGAGAGAGAGAGAGAGAGAGAGAGAGAGATGGAGGGGTGGGGGGGTGTTACAGGTTTAACATGGGCTGAAATGTCTCTCAAAGAACTAATCAACAGGCACAATATCTTCTATAAAGGTAGAAAAAAAAGAAAGAAAGAGTGAGAAGGAAAGACAGAGAGAAAGAAAGAAAGATAGATAGAAAGAAAGAAAGGCAGCGAATGAGAGAGAGAATGAGAGAGAAAGTGACAGAAGAGAGAGAGGCGTGTGGAGAGAGAGAAGGTCAGGGAGGCAGGAGGTGTAATGAGGCACTGACCTGAACGAGGGCACAGCGGCAGCGGGCAGCAGAGAGGCCATACACAGCAGCGCTACAGTGCAGGCATGGTCATCCTGTAAACAAGGACACACACACACACAGAGAGACAGACAGAGAGACACACGCACACACACACGCACACACACACGCACGCATACAGACAGAGACACACACATACACACACAGACAGACAGATGCACACACACGGACATGCACACACAAAGAGACAGACAGAGACACACACACACACCCACGCACACGCACACAGACAGACAGAGACACACACATACACAAACACACGCACGCCCACACACACACACACAAAGACAGACAGAGAGACATACACAGACGCACAGAGACAAACAGAGACACACACATACACATACACACACACGCACGCACAGAGACAGACAGAGACACACACAGACACAGAGAGAGTCAACAAATTACTACATCGATTATTTGCATTCTCCAATTTGTTCAATTTCAAAGGAGTCTGATGGAACAGAACTCCATCCCCACACACACAGCCGTGCATTAGGAATTGGCACAGGCTACTCCATCCCACGATTAGCTTTCCTTGGAGACGCAATACTTCTGAGGGATGGAGATGCACTAATGACCGTTGTGATTATGGAGCAGACATTATGCAAGGAGTGGATTCAATCATATGCTGGAGTAATCGCCTATCAAAGGTCACTCTTTCACTGATGGCAAAACTTTAAAGACGTCTTTTCTTGGAACTGAAGACTGCTGATGCCGTAGCTCTGCTCCAATTCATACTTTGCAGTCACTGTGAGTGACTACCATGGATACCTAACCCGGCCGCCAGGCAAGAAACCATGACAAAAATGGCTAACGTTTGCATGTTTGTAGCTATACACAAAGTGACATCTGTTCCGTCGTGTGATGAAGTCCTCATCTGAATATGTATAGTAGGCCTACATCCTGCCTGCTGGCAAATGACAGCTTGATAAGTACCGGTAGTTAAAACAAATTAAAAAAAAAAAAAAAGACATAACCCCGGCTTATCTCCTCGTCAGTTAGTGCATCCGATCGCACAACAACTATCTGGAAAGTCGTTTTCACCTCAAAACATCAACTTTCGTATCGTAAAACTGGCGACGTCCTGACAAGACCCTTGATTCGTTTACTGGCTTTTCGTTGCTGGAGAATGATGCTCTTGCCCGCTAGCCGGCGGTTGTGACGTCACACACAAAGTTCTGAGCCCCTCACCTGGAAGAAGCGCAGGTACTCGGGCAGCACGGTGGCAAACTTGGCCACCAGGTAGTTCATGACTTCCTTGTTGCGCTGCAGCGACTTCTGGATACTGCGCCACAGGATGACCACCACCTCCAGCAGCCGCGCCATGGTGTCCATGTCTTTGACCGACAGCACCTCATCCAGCTCCTGACGAAGAACACACACACACACACACACACACACAGTCAGTCACACGCACACACAGTCACACAGTCACACACAGTCTCACACACAGTCACACACACAGTCACACACACAGTCACACACACAGTCACACACACACACACAAGTTTATTTGGCAAACTGTACACAGCGGGAGACGAAGGGACAGGCATCAGCCTAACAATTATTGAATATGCTTACAAGACCACGACAGCGTGAAAAAGCCTTACAGGAGAGAGGAAGTTAGCTACAACTGTCAGCGAGTCTTACAGCAGCCAAGTAAATGCTGTCCAATAATATAAACAAGAAATGCTGTAGTTATGCACCAAACTATCTACACAGCTCGAACACAATGCAATATTCAAAACCACAGAAACATCAATTAAAAGTGTAATCATGATAAAAGAAAAGGATGACAGAACTTTTACAGAAGGCTGTTAGAACACCTGCCATCTACACAATAGAGATTTCTACGCCATAATGCTACGCCTGGGCGTTTTTTACACTGAAATTTCAAGGAACGAGCAGAAAGAAATCGAAAAGCTCATGCATAATGTACATTTTAAACGTAATGAACTCGTTCAGTTCCTCCCTTCACTATGTCCAATAAAAAATGAAAATGAGACCGTCTCTGCATTAAGCAAATACATTATGCTCAATTTAAAGGGGCATCTCATTCTCTCAATCTCATTCCTTCAAGGGGGTCTTGCACAGTGGGGTCATGCACTGCTTTAAAGGCAATCGTCACGTCAACCCGAGCTCATCGCGTGAGGTCACTTACAGAGAGGTTTTCCTTGTTGCCAGAAGTGGTGTCGTCAGGGTCTTGATCTCGGGCCTTCTGAATGCACGAGTTCAGACACTTACGGATGACAAGCATCAATTTGCCTGTACACACACACACACACACACACACAGAGAGAGAGAGAGAAAGGATCACTTCCATGACCAGTGCAAATTCATAAAACAACAAGAGCTACTATATTGTCCACAAATATGTCTTGAAAGATGTATGGCCTCGTTAAAATGGCAGGTAAGAACTGAAGCATTTAGCATTCAGCGCTGTGACACTGCTATGACAATATCCAGCCACAGAATCTCATCTGCATTTGCTTTCAAGGTGTGCAAATGTACTGACACCAACGCTGGCATGAAACACCTCACAGAGCAAGCGTGGAGTCTCACCTAAGTTATTGGGGGCGGTGTACAGGTGCGCGTACAGGTAGAACTTGCGGGCCGCTTTAGGGTTCATCTGGATGAGCGTGACGCAGCGCTCGCACCACACCAGCTCCGATTGGTTGACGGGGAGGAAGGAGCTGAAGAGGAGGTTGACGATGCGCTTGGAGACGGAGGGAGAGTCCCGCTCCAGACGGGCCAGCAGATGCTCCATGGAGCACACCTTCCAGAACTGCAGGACACGCGCACACACACACACACACGCACACACGCACACACGCACACACACACACATGCACACACACTCACGGCCGCACACACACACACAGACACACACACACACACGCACACACACGCACGGACGCAGACACACACGCACACGCACGCACACGCACACACACGCACGGACGCAGACACACACATCTAATTTACTATTTGACTTCGGGGAAAACCAAACCAAGTCAAGACAGAAAAACAATACCACATAAAGACCATCATGGCTCTGACACCGACTGGATTAGGAATCCGACAGCTCAGCAGTTTGTACAAATCGCACAGCTCAGCCAACAGGCACGCAGCAGACGCGGCCCCGGACTCCTACCTTGGTGGCTCGGACGGCCTTGATCTTGATGAGCATCTCCACGAAGGCCACGCGCACCTTCTCCGAGGTGTCGTGCAGGCTGGTCCTCAGCAGGGGCAGCAGGTTCTCCAGCACGGCGTGGGTCAGGTTGTTGTCCAGGATGATGGACATGCACTACCGGGTCCAAAAACAACAATCAGAACCTCTCAAAAAAAAACATGGATCCCGGACAGCTTTCAGAAGAAATTCACCCTGCCGGCTTGATGCTCACATATATTCCCTCATTCATTGACGGTGTGTGCTTGTCTAGAAACCAATGGTGCCATAAAAGGTGATTTGTGAGGGCAGTCTTTGCGCATGTAGCACAACAACATAACAACAACAACTGCATATCCACTACTGCCTATTTTTATACACAAAATGCAACTGCTTGATGAAAATTAATAAGTAATTCACAGGTCTGGATATTTGTCTTTGGCTAATTAGGCCTCTGAGTGCCTAGTTACCGACTGACTTGTGTTTTCAGTTCATGCTGAAGATACCAAGAGACCAAAACAACATCTCTACTATGAATACTTTCACTTGTTTTTAATTATCTACTCTTTTTTTAGTTTGCGACCAATTTATCTCGTTCTGTACGTAGTGACAAATGACTGCTTCATTATTGGGTCAGGGGTGTTTCAAACCAAGAGACCGGTGCAAGCATGTAGGTTTTACTCATGTCTGCAGGTGATTCATTAATTGAACGGAGACAGAAACAAACTGTCAGCCTGTGCAGCCCTTTCATAAATCACGCAAGACATAGTTTTTCATTTCTGGCCTTCAGATGTCGGCCCAAGAAAAAAATGTTGATGAATAACAAAGTAAATCTCTGCCGGGTTTTGGAGGCAGAAGCAGCAATCGGGCATTCGTTCTGCCTTACGGTCACACAGGGCTCTAACGCTTGATGATGATGAATGTTCAAGCAACAGCACGTGTGTGTGTGTGTGTGTGTGTGTGTGTGTGTGTGTGTGTGTGCGGGAGGAGGAGGAGGGCATGATGGGGAATCATGACTGGGTTTTTATCAGGTCCTGTGAGCCAGTTACAGAGTAGTCAGTAGCACAAATGCTACAACTTGAAACAGGCTCGGTGCATAAGAGACGTGAAAGAACTGCACCTGGAGATGTGTGTGTGTGTGTGTGTGTGTGTGTGAGTGTGTGTGTGAGGGGGGGGTAAGCACAAGAAAGGGACTATGTGGAGAGTGGAGAGAAAGAGTGGCTTGGAGAAAATGTTACATTAGACACAAATATGAAGAGGGCCAAGAGACCAGTGTGTGTGTGTGTGTGTGTGTGTGTGTGTGACTAGGGTCAGCAGGAGGCTGATTGAGGGCGAGTGTGTGGGCAGTACCATGAAGACGGCGCAGCGGACGTCGGGGGAGCTGGCGTCGTAGGCCAGCTGCTGCACCAGCTTCTTCAGGAGGTCGCCGATGATGTCGGAGGGGATGAACTCCCAGCACTTGGAGAGGACCGTGCAGGTGCCCAGCACAGCCGTGGAGCGCACCAGAGGCTGCTGATCGTCCAGCAGGGACTAACACACACACAATAAACACACACACACACACACACACACACACACACATATATATTAATAATAAACAGACACACACAGACACACAGACACACACACAGTGAGAGAGACACAGACATAGACACACAGACAGACACAGACACACACACACACTTTGTTTTAAACACAGATGTGAATAAATGAGTAGATAAATCAGTACAATACAGAGTAATTACCCTAAAAACACAGAACAGATGCATTCACTCAAAGGACTCCCTAAGCATCAGTAGGCTAGCATCACAAAAAAACCAAAACAACATACACAAAACATCCAAACACCTGGCTCCCTTTTACAGCTATAATCCTCTGCCCAGAACTTGGGAAGGCTGAAGTGAACACAACAGCTGTTTTTCACAACAGCGTCTATGCAAATCTAGCGCAGCAGAAACTCCGTAAATACCCAGTATATGCAAATCTAGCGCAGCAGAAACTCCGTAACTACCCCGTCTATGCCAATGTAGCGCAGCAGCAACTCCGTAACTACCCCGTCTATGCCAATGTAGCGCAGCGCTAGCAACTCCGTAACTACCCCGTCTATGCCAATGTAGCACTGCGCTAGCAACTCCATAACTACCCCGTCTATGCCAATGTAGCGCAGCAGCAACTCCGTAACTACCCCGTCTATGCCAATGTAGCGCTGCGCTAGCAACTCGGTGAATCTACACCTCTGGATGGGTCAGAGAGCAAAGGCACAGAGGTGGAGCAGTCCGGCTTCAGGAAGTAAAAGTCCTACCACAAATCTGTGCCAACCATTCACTTAAACCAGTGGATCATCATTATCACAACTCTTCAGCCAGGAAGAGCACTAGTGAGATCACCTATGCCAAGTGCACAGGTACAGTAGAACCAGTTCATGGGTTTCATCAGGTCCCTTTCCACAGGTGTATAAACTCAAGGGATCTAGATTATGAATGCAGACTGCATGGTGCTTGATTAATACACCTGTAGAGAGGAATAGAATAGAATAGAATAGAATAGAATAGAATAGAATAGAATAGAATAGAATAGAATATATCCTTTTTTGATCCCGTGAGGGAAATTCAGTCTGCATTTAATCCAATTTAACCGAATTAGTGAACACACACAGCACACAGTGAACATACAGTGACACACTAACCCAGAGCAGTGAGATGCCTGCCCAACCAGCGGTGCTCGGGGCGCAGTGAGGGGTTAGCTACCTTGCTCAAGGGCACTTCAGCCGTGGACTGCTCGGGGATCGAACCGGCAACCCTCCGGTTACAAGCTCGAAGCCCTAACCAGTTGGCCACGGCTGCCCCTGCAAGGGACCTGATGAAACCCATCAATACATGATTGGAGGATTTTTACTTTCTGAAGCTGGACTTCTCCACCCCTGGCAGAGCAGGAAGAGGCCGGCCGGCGGCGGGACTCACGAACAGAGTGTCCAGCTGGCGCTGCAGCATCTCGTCTGTGGCGGCGACGTCCATGCTGGGATCCTTCAGGGGGAACGCCTCGGTGAACAGCAGCGTGGCGTTGGCTCGCACCTCACCATTGGCCGCCTGCATGCAGACAGACAGACAAGACAGCCAATCACAAGTCATGAATAGGGCGGCTGGAAGCATCATTGCAAAAATGGGGTTGTTTGGGAGGCAGCCCCATGGGAGTCAAGAAGAGCATTATAGCTTAAGCACATGTGTGTTTTGTGTGTTTCATTTGTGTGTGAAGAAATACTTTGTATGGTGGTGCATCACATAATCTGCATAAATGCTAGCATTGATTCCCTATTGTTGGAAGAGAAGTGTATAATATGCATTCAACACACTTACACAACCACCCTTCATACACTAGGGGGCGCTGGTTCGCCTCGTTTGTTTGGTGTGGGGCGTGTGTGGGCATTTCGTTAACTTTAGAGCTACTGTAGTTAATGGACCAGTGGTGAACAGGTGCCTTGGTTTGATTATGGTTTCTGGACTCAATATCTGGACACAGGGTTTGAGCCGTCCGACCGAGTGGGCAAGAACTTGGGTTGACCACAAACTACTAAATCATCATTAGCCTCCAACATTAGCCTTGTATACATGCACCTTTCAGTAAACGTTTCCAGCATAAGTGATTTGTTGAGTGCTTATTCAACAACCTCTTAACGTAAAACCCACTGTTACATTATTTAACTCGGATATCAGCTATTGACACACGGCAATCCTCTCTTGGGCTCAGAGCTTGGCGCTAAATACAGTAGACTCTCTCAGAATACAGCGGAAGAAGAGGTTAGAGTTGCAGTGTACCTTTAGGGCCCTCCACAGGATGGGTCGATATAACCTGTACAGCATCTCATCCAGGCCTTGCCGAAACTTCTGCTTGTGGAAATAGCTCAGTATCTGGGGGGGACAATGATGGCTTGTCAGGTTATTGCTAATCCAATAAAAACACATCACAACTCCTTAGGCCATAATCTTTAGACTACCCTCCACCGGATACAGCAGTATTGATCTAAAGTAATAAGGCATATCATTTGCAACTGCAGAAAACTTCAGGCCTAATCAACATCATGATTTGCTCCTAGTGGGACTGGGACTCAGCCAAGGCTGCAATCTATTCAATCCAGCATTTCTCGTCGATTTATTATCTGCAATCCATTTCATAGAGCTTCAAATGAATTGGGTCTGATGCATAATAGAGGATACATTAGACTAGGGAGCGGCCGGTCCCTCCTCAGGACCAGAGTTTGACCCACCTGCCGGACTTTGGGGAGCACAGGCGAGGAGCGCTGTAGCTGGATGCCGTGTTGCATGAAGTCCTGGATGCAGGTGGACTCGATCTCCTCCAGGAAGGGTCCGGAAGCTTTCTTCCAAGCGCGGAAATAGATCTCCGCCAAGTGCTCGATTTCAGCCCTGTCAACAAAAAAACACGATAAAAACAGCCCTTATAAAAGACAGCGTCGCCTCGCCACAAAGCAAAGTGCAAAACCAAACAGCTTTACAAAAAGTAAGTTTCACAAGAGTGACACGAAAGCAACTTTCAGGGCTCGCCTGACCCGAGATAATCGCCCAGTGGAGGGGAGCGGGACGAGGGCATCGTGAGAGACCGGGGGCCCCGTCAGGCCCCAAGAGACACTGACCCGCTCATTTAGGTCAGCTTCACACTGCGGCGGCGGGCTCACGTCGGGGGCCCCTGCCAGGGGCCACTTAAAACGGATGATTCAACCCCGGCTGAGCCGAAGCTGCAATTACAAAAGGGCCCCGCGGGTCGCTGAGAAGTAAACGCTGGCCACCGCACCGTCCACCACTGGCCTCCAGGGAGGAGAGGGAGGAGAGGGAGGAGAGGAGGAGAGGAGGAGAGAGAGGAGAGGGAGAAGGAGGAGAGGAGGAGAGGAGAGGGAGGAGAGAGAGGAAAGGGAGGAGAGGAGAGGAGGAGAGGAGGAGAAAAGAGAGGAGGAGAGGGAGGAGAGGGAGGAGAGAGAGGAGAGAGAGGAGAAGAGGAGAAGAGGAGAGGGAGGACAGGGAGGAGAGAGGAGAGGAGGAGTGGGAGGACAGGGAGGAGAGAGAGGAGAGGAGAGGTAGGAGAGGGAGGAGAGGGAGGAGAGGAGGAGGGGGAGGAGAGGGAGGAGAGAGAAGAGAGGAGGAGAGGGAGGAGAGAGAGGTGAGGTTGTGAACTCACTTGCGGAGAAACTGGAGCTGATTTTTGACAGTCTTGTGAATCAGACGGATGAAGGCCAGGTCCCAGCTGAAGAGGAAGACAAGGAAACGCTTCCCCTGAGGACGCAAGGCAAAGACGTGCACAATCAAACACAGGCAGTGAGTTAAAGGGTGCTGTTTACTCTTATCCTATTTTTTTTTTCTCCCAAAAGAAGATGGCCTCTCTCACTACATCTGAACACAAGCGGTCGCCCCCTCACCTCGTCCCTCCTGATGTGGGTGGCGTTGAGGAAGCACTGCAGCAGCTGGTTGGCGAGCTCCAGGCCCAGCTCCGAGTCTAAGGGCACGCTCGTCAGCGCCTCGTGGAACAGCCACAGCCTCTTCATGTCAGGCACCTGACAAGCCACATCCAGAATAGAATAGAATAGAATGAGAGAGGATTGGATTCAGAACATGATGATTTTTGTACCATCAAATTGTGAACTAAACATCAAAAAAGTTTTGTTCGCCAAGAAAAACGTTTTATTGCTATTGTTACTATTATTGCACATGGTTTTGTAATAATATGATGCAACGTTTGAATAGACGATACAATGCGTCTGTCTGCAATAGAAGAAACAGCTGTGACTCACGGAGGAACAAAACACAACATGATATTGAAGTTAAAGATCTCAAATAATCACATTAGAATATTACATCAGAGAAAGACAAAAGACAAGTATGTTCCTGCTTGTATTCTTTGGGGCTGAATAGGCTCCCTTCCTAGCCGTGTAGACCTTCAAACAGCTTGCATTATACCAAAAGGTCCATAAACAATCATTAAATACCATTAGTCTCAAGAAAGAGATTTCGAGAGCGGGGGAAAAGTGCATGGAGAGCCGCACAATAGCGATATGAATCACCCTCGCAGCCTTTTCATACAAAGTGAAATCCATTCCCATTTACTTCCATGAAACACTAAAAGTACTCCAGCACGCTAACTTCAGCACGCTAGCGGAGCAAGCACTCCTCCTACTGTCCTCTCACGAGAACAGGCAGAGAGACGGAGAGAGAACGTTCATGTGTGTGTGTGTGTGTGTGTGTGTGTGTGTGTGTTTTTGAGCGTCGGGAGGAATTAATTGCGCGCTAACGGCCGAGGCAGCCTTTTCGCCGGGCCGTCACCTCGGCGGACCCCCGGGAGGGAGCAGGAGATAATTGTCAGAGAGGCGCGAGCGGAGGTGATTAACAAAGCTAACGAGCGAGCAGAGACCGCCGGCTGTAGGGCACCGTGACCCCCGGATCTCGCCATGACCCTTTTGAAGGCTTTTAAAAAAATAAATAAAAGGGGGGGAAAAAAATAATAAATCAGCCTGCCACTTTTGTTCTTTGGTCTGACCGGACTTTTATTTTTTTTTCTGTTTTATCTAAAGTTGAAGAACTTTTGATTATATGCAAGTCTGATCTGTAAATGTCAAAAGGCATTATTCCTTTATTTAAGCCCTTGAACTTAGATGACCATATAAATGGGGTGTGTTTGGACAAGATTTATCAAATAGCCGTCATTCACAGTTTGTCAGAGTGTACAGCTGAATGAAAGTTATACCAGAGACTTTTTAAACGAACTTTGATTATACACCCTGATACTTGGAGATCCCCATAATGTTTGATGGTCATAAATTGTCATGATATAGTCACACTCATCCTTTATAACAATCAAACTACTCAACAAATTCCACACAAATAATGTCATATAATCCTTTTTACATTCTCCAAAAAATATACCAGATTTCATGATATAGTATACTGTAGATTTAAGTCCCCTCAGCCAACACGTTCTGATGCGTAATAATATGTTGAAATTGGGTGTGTCGGGTCTTGATGTACAACACCTACAGTAAGTCAGGCCAAAGGTTTGGGCGTCACCTGTTTCCTGAGAGAGGTCTGGAAGACAGTCAGCCCGAGCTCCTCTTTCCCGTGCAGGCCTTTGGTCCACCAGCACTCAAACAGCCCAAGCACACGCTCCTGCAGAGCCACTTCTGATTGGGGCAGGAAGCCCAGGAGATCTGCGGCGCAACGACACAACAGAGCAATCAGAGCAGCAGCACATTTCTGGACGAAATGAAAACCGCACAGGAGAGGGAGAGGAAGAGTACCCTGATCTCAGACTGGGTCACACTGACACAAATGAAATGACAAATAAGCGTAACAACAATAACACAAATGACAACAATAACACATGACACCTTCTCATCTGACATCAGCATATTAAGTATTGGTCTTGTATCATTTGCTCCCAGGGTTACCACTGAGTAATCAATTCAAATGGTGATGTTGTGATGTCATGGGCAGGTTAAAGCAGACAGTAGGGATGCATAATACAGATTTGATTTGCCCATAACCGGTCTGCTGACGCTTTCAAACTCATTTAGGCTGATTGCCGACATCAATATATAAACATATTCTTTTTTATTTCTTTGGCTTTCCTGCAATTGAATTGACTTGCTACTCTCGTTGCAATGACCTATATGTTGCAGATACAGGCATCATTGTCATTTACTGTAAATATATACCTTAAGAAATGTAGACACTCATTGATGAAAAAATAAGGAAATCATAGCAGTATGGTGTAGATGTAAAACACAATGTCACACACATGACTTTTTCAAGTCAAAGTGTAGATCTCATCCTTTTTGAACATCTTTGTATAAAGCTCTAAAAGACTGTGCCGATTCCAGTCTTGGCAATTCATCTGCCAGGAATATTCCAAAAATGTTCTGCTCTACCGATGCCAATAGTACAATTTTTGAGCTCTTATCTGTCGATACCACAATCTTTCCCAATATAATCACGCACACCCTACCAGACAGAGCTTAGAAATTACTTCTTTGTACACTGAACATCGTGTGCTTTCTTTCAGACAAAAAAAATATTAAATCCTGCTCAGACAAAGCAAACCCTGCTAATTTTTAGACACATTGTGAAAGAAAGCAAACAAAAGTGCATTCTTAGTGCATGACGACACTGAAATATTATCAGATATTCAGATAGAGGGAAACGGTCCTTTTAAGAGGAATGTGTCCTCATTGCCTTACGCACCATTCAGCATGTTGGCACAGTCCAGCAGAGATGTATACGTGTCTTCCTCCTCAATGGTCTCCACAGATGCTGTGGCCACTTCGGTTACACCAAGAATCACCTGCATGGTCTGCTTCTGCAAGTAACCCAGGGCAAAGAATACATGTCCTGAAACTGCAATGTTGTGATCTACTGGGAACTAGCAACGTCAGACTTGTAGACTGAACAACAAAAAGAAAAACTCAGGGTGACATTTCAAGTTTCAACTGCATAATGAGATGGATAAAGCAGTATGAATTGGCATAAGTGATAAGCGACTGACTGTCTTTCCCTTCTACTATAAACATGTATTTCTCACCGAATCCAAGGGTACTTCCACTTCCATGTCTTGCTCATTTCTCTCTAATTCTTCCCCGTTCCAGCGCTCAGCGGGACATGCCACCACGGCGTCCTGCAGAAGTTTGGCCAGACTGGTCCACACAGCCTGCCTCTGAGACTTCTGCAGCTCCTGCAGCAACTCTCGAAGGTCAAAAGGCTCCGAGGCATCTTTCTACACACGCAAAACGCGGAAAGATTCAGTCAATTGTCATTAACGTTGGAGGTCAGCAGCAATAATGTATTTCACATTTGTGTTTCAAGATCTAGCGATACAAATGTATGTATTAGTTTGTTTGAAATCAAACCAGATAACACAGTTAAACCACATATTAAACAACACGGATTATTTCTGAAAATATGAAGTTCTGTACAACGTAGCTACTTACATGACGTTTGATGAATGAGAAGAAATCCTCAGTCTTACTGATCGAGACTGATTGTATAAAAGCCTCCCTTTTCGACATAACGTAACGTTAAGGAAATCAAATTCTTCAGGTGCTCCTGTTGCAAAGTTGAGACAACAATAACAACGGTTTATTCTACAAGCTCGCCATCGAAAATTATTAACAGCTCTTGCATGCCTCATAAAACGTTAGTTAAAAAAATATGTATACATGTTGTGTAAGATTAATAACTCCATTGCTAATGTTAACGTTGTGCTAGCGTTGACCTAACTTGATTTGACTTTCCAGCATGAGCACAATGTTACCGCTTGGTTTTATTATTTTATGAGCAAAATAGATTGTGACATATCTATAATTCATATATATGTATGTTTCGTTCATCTGCAACGTGCAAGTTACATGATCATGCTAATGTTTTGAAACTCACCGAAGTTGTCAAACTGTTTTGCTTCATTCCCCGCGCGAAATTGAAGTTTGTGACGTAAGATGCTATATTTCCTCTCTTGCTCTGATGCCTAGAAATACTTTGAACGTACTGCCACCTATTGGAGTGGATACTTTGAAATTGTAGGGATGCAGTTACTTGGCCACTAGATGGAGATAAAGCGCTTATCTTGAGCACTTGGAATTGAGCACACATCAATTTCACAAGCATCACACAAAATAGTCCATACTGCCACAGCTAATGTCAAGGAGGATGTCTTGATGATTATTTGCCCAGTCTGTCTATTATTTCCCAGTGGGATCCACATAGATTCAGGTTTACACATGACCCATGGAATAGAATTACTGCCCATTGCTACAATCCTATTCCAATTCCAATTCTATCAAGATAAGTCCATCTTCATTTTCATGTGTGTCATAATCGAATAATAATGTTTCCTTTAACAAATGTAATCTGTGTATGAGGTACCCTGTGATTTTGAGTAGCACTGATTTTAGGTAAATCCGTAATTCCGTATGCGCTGTCGTATCCCGTGACTTGTCTGCTGACTGCTGTAAAATAGCTCTCTGGCGTTCAGCCCAGTTTACTTAACCCATCAGGCAAATGCTTTGCATACCAAATACGCAAAGTAGTACAGCTGTAGCCTGCATGTTTTCTTTCTTAATATAACAACAATATTCTTGATTAAAAAAAACAAGATGACTCATCACTACTATTTAAGAATATGAAATTGGGGTTTTATTCTTTATTCTCTCCTTAATGCTACAGAGACTCAGGTGTGCATTTCCAAATAACATATGAGGGGGTCTGTCTCTGATAAGGCACAGAGATAGATAAAAACAGAACAAACAAATGTACATACAATGAGAAAAGGCAATCAAGCAATATTACTGCAATTATGCAAGAGTCTGAGTCAGCAATCTCAAAGATGTCTGTTCATCTGATTAAATAATATACCTGTCATGCTTAATGTGCTTAAAACAAATGGCCATACTCTTGAAAGTCATTGGCTTGAAAGTCATCGATATTTCCCCACAAATGGGGAATCCATTGTTTAGCATAAGAAGTAATAATTTACAGACTAAATCTCTGTACAGTGCCGCAACAAAAAAAAGGAAAGAGGAACATAAGTCATACATTAAAAAATCTTTACAGCACTCATTGTTCTGTGCTGTACAATGTTAACCATTGGCATACAAGTACTTTTAAAATAAAGCACTTTCTTATCATATTATAAACATTTCCCCAAAAAGGCACAAACAAAACACAGCACACAACATAACTTAATATAACTTAGCATTCTCAGTGGCATTCTGGGTATCTTAACCCTCTCAAAGCATTTTGAAAACCAGAGGAAATATCCTACATTACTGAATAACACAACAAACCAGCTGATAGTGTAGGGCACACCCAATCTCATCAAATGTGCATGCTCTTACACAAACATTTGCAACAAAAAACTTCATCATTTCATAATATTTTTTTTCTTAGATTGTCTTTAAAACATCTTGCCTTAAAGGCCCCAAAGTAAGTTTTACATCAGGCCTTGAACTGAATGTATGTTTGCATAAACCAAGTCTAACCTTTGATCAAATTAGTGCATCATTTTTTACAGAAAGCGGTACAAACCCCTGCAATTCTCCAAACAGAGAACAGAACTGGTGCAGCGTGTATTTACATAGAAAAAATGGCAGACTTACAAAACAAGGCAGTAAACATTTTTGCTTTTCTGCTTTGGTAGTCAACTCTTGTTGACACACTGGATCAAAACATGTATTGATATGTCATAACACTGAATTTTGCTTTTTCAAATAAACGTTCAAAACAACAACAGAACAGAACATAAATAAAATGAGAAACAATGGGTCCATATAGTGTTGAATGCTGTCGACGATGAGTGGCCAGTTCAAACGGATGAAAGACCTGATAATGGAGGGCCGGATCACAGGTGTGACCACTCTGTGGTCTCCAGAGTTAGACCGTCTTGTCCATGCCATCTGTCGTTAGGTCATACCTAAAAGAAGACAGACATCAGGGGAGACGGAGGAGAGGAGGGAGGAGAGAGAACAAGAGGACGAGAGAGGCTGAGGAATAACATCAATCATCCTAACGAGATCAGAATTGATCACATGAACACGGCACTTCCTGATGAGAGCAGACTAAATTAAGGAGATCTCTTCGTAAGACGTTTAATTAATGAACAGTAAGAGACAAGCAGGGAAATGTTGAGCTAGAGAGAGAGGGAAAGAGAGGGAGCAAGTGTGTGTGTGTGTGTGTGTGTGTGTGTGTGTGTGTGTGTGTGTGTGTGTGCAGTGCCGCCGCTACCACCACGTGCATGCCCTGTACATAGGGCACCAAGGGGCATTGGGGGCACCAACAATTAGCCAATAAACATAAGCAGCTTTACTTCAAACTGCTTTTCATTCTTCCGAACATTTACAATGGCAAAATGCAGAAACAGCGTGTTACAGTACATGCAATGATGATATGGGTCCTCTAAATCTCCACTATGCAGCAGATTTAATGATTGAACCTCGGTATTTCTTTCTTCAAGTTCCGTTTAATTCACTAAGTAAAACTAGCTGACGAGACATTTATCACTGCCTAAAACGCAGTCAGGTCACGTACAATAGTTGCAGTCTCTTGGCCTTATCTACCATAGAGGACACCAGTGTTTCATTCTTTTAAGTTTCACTTCATTTATTAAGTAAAAATTAGCCGACCTGACAATTATCCTTGCCTCAACGCACTGTCAGGTGACACGTAGCCTAGTTGCAGTCACATGGCCGTATTACGTTTAGTTTCATTTATTAAGTAAAAAGAGCCGACGAGACAATTATTCTTGCCTCAATGCACCGTCACGTGACACATAGTTGCAGAAAGGCCTAAGCTACCTCTGACAGGTCAAAACGAATGAGAAAGCTAATGGCTAAATACAATTAAGATGCAATAGGGCCACCAATGAGATACCTGTACTGAAAATGTTACGCTGAAATTCAGTGAAAATGTACCTAGCTAACCTACACTGAAAATGAACTTATGTTATATACAGTAGGATGGATATTCAATATTGTGATGGATATTATCTAAGCTTGGCTAAAACATTATTGTCAAATTATATAAATGATTGGTTATTTAGAATTCTTGATCCAGCAGCGGCACTGTGTACAGTATGTGTGTGTGTGTCTGTCTGAGAGAGAGTGAGTAGTATAAAAGTAAACAGAACTTAAGACTGCACTGAAGAAAAGCTTCCAGTGACTGAACACGTATGGAAGATAGTTATGTTATACAAACCACGTACCATTGTGTCCACCCTTTGGAAATTTCATCACTCGTCAAATCCACCAGCGCCTGAGTAAAGAGTGAGGAGATGACCAATGAGATGACCGAACAGAATAATTTCCCAACTGAATACTGTAGACCAGGGGTCTCCAACAGGTAGCTTGCGAGCTACAGTATCAGTAGCTCCCCACCTATTTCTAAGTGGCGCTCCAACCCAACCACTTGGGAAACATTCCTATGAATTCCTATGAAATCCTATTCACAGTCTACAAAGACAGAAGGTAAATGAGTTGAAGGTAACCTTTAAAAACAAAAGCATACAAATCTTATTCAGCGGTTTTGGGTGGACATCAGCTATGTAAATACATGGCATGCTACTACTAACATAAAAGCTTTCGGCCATGGTCATTTAGTCAAAGTAGTAGCTCTCCGAGAACAATAAGTAGGAGACCCCTGCTGTAGACAGTAGAGAGCAAAGACTCTAGAACAGAGCTCTGTTCTAGAATCTAGTAGTAGCATGAACAGAGCTCTGTTCTAGAATCTTTGGTAGAGAGCAAGTCAACGACGTGTAATAAGAATGAAGTGAGGAGCGAGTACTTTTCCCAGAAGGCCTTTGTTCTTGGAGAGTAGTCCTCCACCATTCTTCACTGCTACATCCAGAGTCCTCCTGTGGAGCTCCACGATGGACACACTGAACTCAAACCTAAGGACGCACACACACACACAGAGACACAGACATAGGCGTGCACACACACACACACACACACACACACACACACACACACAGAGACACAGACATAGGCGTGCACACACACACACACACACACACACACACACACACACATACACACACACACACACACACACACATACACACACACACACACAAAATAAACTCTCCGGTCCAAATTACTTGGCACGCTCACTGTGAAAATGTTCTTGTTAGCTGCATCCTAATCAACTCCAGCACTACAGGGGATCTCAACACCAGAAAAACAAGCCCCACCTGCAGCTTGCATTTCCGCTTTCATTCCCACAGAAACATGACTCTCACCAAAACAATGGAGCACAAGTATGGCATTACAAAGACTCTGCGTGTGTACGACACATACAGTAATATCCTGCATATAAGCCGCATTGTGTATAAGCCGCATGACAGTGTTTTATGCAAGTTAAAAGAAACAAAACCATATTAAGGCCATATTAACTGCATAAACTGAAATTTTGCAAAATCAATGTATAAGCCGCGGCTAATAGTCGGGAAATTACGGTACAGCACGCTACTGGTGACTGCTTACGAATGATCATATATGGGGTTGAGAGTCTTCCTCAGCGTGCTGGTCTTCCTCCTGCCCGAGCGGCCCTTGTCTGGCAGCAGGTACAGCCTGATGTACGGGTCCGAGCCGTCCTTCGTGAAGGCTATGAGGTTGCTGTGGGGTGACAAGAAGGTCAAATGGTGATTTAGTGTATGTGTGCACGGTAAGTGTGTTAAGTGTGCACTGTAAGTGTGTTAAGAGTGCACTGTAAGTGTGTGCTGAAATACATTCTGACAAAGAACGCATTGACAGGAACGTTTTTTTTTTTTTTTTTTTTTTTTCTCTAAACCAGCTTAACAAAATGTCAGAAAGGCCACAAATTCACCAATACAGTACGCTCTCCAGACATGCTACGCTAAGTTCAAACACACTGAACACAAAGCCTGCCATTGTAGAGAAGCTGCTCTACTGCTATTGGCTGAACAAAACCATTCAATTTCGCTGGCCTCCGAACCAGCCCTGACAGCTAAGACTGGCATACAGTATAGTGGCTGGTCAAGTTGATGGCTCTATTGCTGACCAGTAGTAGCACAGCCACCAGCACGTAGTTCAGACTCTCTGGATAACCTTTCATGAGTGTAACTGAATAAAGTCTGTGACACCAGGTGTGTCCTTTCAGATCTATTACTGCCTGCATCTGTCACGGAGTGAAATCTCTCATCTGTCATTCGTAACTAACGCCCGCACACACACTGCGGGGACCTTCCAGGAAGATGGCAGGCCTTGCCCAGTAGACTCATTCCTGGATTTACAATGACAAGGTAACGTGTAAATCTCACGAGATTAGACTGTGAAGATGAATGAGTTTGCATGTGGAGCAGCGTGTGCATGGGAGAGAGAGACAGAAAGAATTTGTGAGTGAATTGGGATGTGTGTGTGCATGTCAGCGTGTGTGTGTGTACGTGTGTGTGCGTGTGTGTGTGTGTGTGTGTGTGTGTGTGTGTTTGAGTGTTTACATATCAGCCTGTGTGTGTGTGTGTGTGTGTGTGTGTGTGTGTGTGTGTGTGTGTGCAGGTGTGTGTGTGTGTTTCGTGTGTTGGCATATCAGCCTGTGTGTGTGTGTGTGTGTGTGTGCATACTGACCGACAGGCGTGCACCACCACGATGAGTTTGTTCCTCTGAGAGCTGTGTCTCACTGTGAGCTGCACCTCACCCAGGGGATACTGGCTGGGACCAGAGCCACTGTGGAGGGACCGAGAGATGACATTACACACACCTGCGCACACACACACACACACACACACACACACACACACACACACGCTGACATGCAAACACACACACACACACACACACACACAGACGCTCCCACAACAACCATCAACCTCCGCAGGAAAAGAACTAAACAATTTGAGAGTTGAACTTGGTTCAACTTTCGAGGCTTAACACGAGGTCCATCTAATGTCAGTTGAGGTAATAGAATGTACGATATAGAACTCATTAGGAACAACAACTTATTATGGTCTGAGCGTCGTGTTACGCTTCATTATTTCCAGTGTGATCCCCACCTAACTCA
Source organism: Sardina pilchardus (assembly GCF_963854185.1). NCBI lineage: Eukaryota > Metazoa > Chordata > Actinopteri > Clupeiformes > Clupeidae > Sardina > Sardina pilchardus. Next base: position 8,681,066 of record NC_085012.1, read on the forward strand.
CACACACACATGCACACACACGCACGCGCGCACGTGCACACACACACACACACACACACACACACACACACACACACACACACACACACACACACACACACACACAGACACACACAGACACACACACCCACACATACACACACAAACACAGACCCACACACACACACACACACACACACACACACACACATGCACACATACTTCTGCAGCTGCCTCAGTCTGTTCTGGAGCTCCTGCGTGGCGGAGGGCAGCGAGGTGTCGGAGGCCAGGCTGGTCATGGACTCGCGGTGGGCCTGCTGCTTGTGGACGCTGCTGATGGCCAGGCTGGAGCTGCTGCGCCGCACGTCCCCCTGCCCCCCCGCGGTCCTCACCGGGCTGCCCCCCCCGCCACCGCCGGGCTGGTGCCCGCGCAGCGCTCCCAGGGCTGAGGCCGAGGCGGAGGAGGGGGGCGGGCCGTGCGTGTGCGGGTGCGGCGCGGTCGGCCGAGAGGGAGGCTCGCTGGGCGGCGGTTTGGGAGACGGGGCCGAGGGGTTGCACACGCTGTCGCTCGTGCGCCTCACCTGCACGGAGGAGGGCTGGCCGGACGTACCTGGCTTCTCCAGACACAGCACCTGAGAGACACGCACAGGTATGAGTACAGACCATATAGAATATCTATATTTAAGCAATATAGCACGAGTGGGAGTGGGTTGTTGCTGGATATTCCCACGGGTGTTGTTCGGCCGTAGCCTCGAGGCCGGAGGCCGAGTGGCGCAGGCAACAACACCCGTGGGAATATCCAGCAACAACCCACGACCACGACCACGAGTGCTATATTGCTTTTATACAACAATTCTACCACTTGTTTTTTGCGCTAATTTCCCATTATAATGTAAACGTTTAAATCGCTAAAACTGTCTTGTTTGTAGAACTACTTCTCTCCGCCACAAATTTGTTGTATAAAAGCAATATACAGTAGCACTCGACATTATAAATCTCTCTAGTCCACACAACTGTACTCAACCTGCACTGGGTATTTAAGGCTTCTTTGCACTTCTGTTTGAAGGCCAACTGCATTTCATTGGCTCTGTACCTGCACTATGCTAAATGACATTAAAGTTGAATCTAATCTAATCTAATCTAATCTAATCGAATCTAAAAACACTGGGCTCCAATAAGTGTCAGCTTGTACAACTGACAGATGACACTTCAGAAGTAGGGGACACATAGTGACATCAATGAGCACATTGACAAATTAATGAAGAAGTACAGAGTATTCTCTCACAGACCATTTACATAAAAACAGTGTTTTTTTTGTCAGGCACACTTTAACATTGTACACTGGCTGCATGCAGAGTTCCACATGGATAACATCTCCCTTATGCATGAATATACACATATAGACACACATGCACGCACACGCACACGCACACGCACACGCACACGCACACGCACGCACGCACACACACACACACACACACACACACACACACACACACTCATATTAATATTAATATTAATATTAATATTCACATACCCTAAGAGCCATCTTGAGCTTGAGGGTGCAGCTGGGCCCGGAGTTTTTGAGCGGAAACTGCTGAGTCAGCGTCATGTCCTCCTCCCCGAGCAGCCCAGTCAGAGGCACGGTGAGCGTGCCCAGAGTGCACCTGTGCTTATCATCCCTCACCTGCAGACAAGCCAAACAGGCTTCCCCACGTCAGCGCTCAGCCAATTCCTCATCCCAGTTACAGTTCAAAAACAGAGCTGTGCTGAGCAGAGCCGCCTCCCGCACAGGACAAATAAACCAACCCAAAAGAGCCCTAACCATAACATCAGGCACAAACAACATTAGCTTGACTTATGGCCTCTGTCTATGGCCACGCGATAACAAGTAAATCCATTTTGATGCAGCGACAAAACCCAGGACAAACAGTGTTGAGGGCAACCCGTGCCACATTTAAACAATGACATATGAACGGCGACCCGGGTTCGATTCCCGATCCCCCAGTGGTCCTTTCCGGATCCCACTCCAACTCTCTCTCCCATTCACTTCCTGTCATTCTCCACTGTCCTATAACATTAAAGGCATAAAAACCCAAAAAATATACTTTAAAAAAAAAAACGGAAAAAAACAAAACCAATGCCATATGGATGGAAGACATTAAGAGTACTGCACCTCTACTCCCAGCTCCTGTGTGTAGGGGTTGTGGACGAGGAAAGTGAAGGCCTCCTCCCACAGAGGCTCAGTAGTCTTGTAGCGTACCTGCAAACAACATCACAAGACCGCATTCACACCTCATACATATTTGATTCATCTGTAAACAAAACACTCGCTAGATGCAAATACTGTAAACAGCATCCAGGTGAAAGTGGCCCCATGGGGGGAGGGGGTTGGCGTGGCCTGCAGGCGGAACATACCTTGCTCTGGAAGGATTTGGATCCGATGGTGAACAGCACGTAGGGACTGGGGTCGCTACTCGTCTTCTTTGCAGACTGATGTTCAAATTCAAGGAGGAAGCACACAGTGATCACCAGTGAGTCATCGACGTGAACCACAGTTACTTTGAGAGAATGGTTAAAAGGTACATGCATCAACACACACAGAAACAGTATTGTAAAATAAATCTATATCTAAAATCAATAATAATGTTTAGATAAGAATAAATTACATAGTAAATAACGTATAACCAATCATAAAATAATAAATACATTATTAGAGATGGTAAAACATGTTTAAATCTATTTACATAAATCAAAATAAATCAACTTAAATATGTTGCCTAGTGATTTTACTTTCTTTCAACCTTTAAACAAGCAAAAAAAACAATGCATTCAGTGCATTTCACAACACAAGTCTGAATACACAAGCAAACATGCAGAGCTTGAACACAATACACATCTTATGCACACACACGCACGACACATTACACATTACAATGCAACATGATGCAGGGCATTTTTGCAAGAATGAAGCAGGCTGCAGTTGAGATGCTTGGCTGGCATGTTGTGTGTGATGACACCAGATACATCGCACAGACACATATCCAGAGGCGGACGTCCCGGGTTCAGAAAGTAAAAGTCCTGCCAAGTATTTGATCCAACCATTCAGTAAAACAGCTCACCCTAATTAGCAGCCAAGTATACACTAAAAAATAATAGGGCCAGTATCGATTCTTCAGAGCAATGCTACAGAAGAACCTTTTTCAGCGCTTCAAAGAACCATCGAGGGAACCTTTTGCCAGAAGTAATGGTTTAACAGAGTTTTGACTCTCCATGGAACCATCCAGAAATTTAAAGGAACACTTCACCGCTTTTTCATATTAAACTATGTTATAAGACGAGTTGATACATACCTCTCACGTTTCAATGCGTGCACTCACTGGCTCTGGCGCGCGGCGCAACTTTGATAGCACTTAGCTAGCCCAATGCATTCATTAGGACAGTGAGACGTATGTGTCAACTCGTCTTAGTTAAGGGAATAACGTAGTTTAATATGAAAAAACGGTGAAGTGTTCCTTTAAAGGACCATTTAAGCACCTTTATTTTTTAGTGCACACCTTTATTTTTAGTGTGTTTAGATTAGATACTTATTGATATCACCTGCAATAAGTGCAGAGGTAGAAATAATACTGTATATTGCAGGACTTTTACTTTCTGGATCTGGGATGTCCGCCTCTGCACATATCAATATGAGAGCGCAGATGGCAGTCACCTCTACCTGTGGTAGAGCCACCTTATGAACATGGATGCATCATGTAATACCAAGCAGCACACTTTTCAGAACACTCAAGCTACACAACTCTCTACCACTGTAGTCTGACAGCCACACAGTCGGCGTAAAGACGGGTCACAAGTCCTCAACAACGACCCTGACACCTCATGCACCTCAACACTGGGTGATCACAGGACATGTGTGCTCACATAAAGTACATTAGAGTACTGACAACAGTGAAAGTGAAAGAACATGTGTCATTTTAAATCTAATGCACACTAACACTCGCAAATGGAGCATAAAGATTAATGACGTGTACTGGGAAACTATTTTCTCTCTGCTCTCAGTAGAGATATTTGGGTGTCTGTGAAACTAATCCTTATGTTGTAAATCTGTTTTTATCGGTGACAGTATTTCAGCATTCTACCACATCACTTTCAAGTGTTTTCAGTACTATGACAACGTCTCAGCAGAATGGCACAAATTTGACAGGAGATCAAATGAAAGAAGACTAACACAACACTTTCTAGCCAACGGACAGATTAGACGATTTTGCGAAAGCGACATGAGAAGTCAGTGGCTTGACAGCTCAGTGAAGGACATGAATCAGACCAGAGACGACACACCAACACAATGCGCGACCTCTCTCTCTCTCTCTCTCTCTCTCTCTCTCTCTCTCTCTCTCTCTCGCTCTCTCTCTCACTGTACCTTCAGTGCTTTATAGGCCTGCTTGGAGCCGTCGTGGTTAAACTCTAGAGGGTACCTCTAGCCGACAGCCAGGGGGGATGGAAGAGAATCAGGAGAAGAGTTAATATGGAGGGTCATGCAGCATGATGAGGTTAGTTTCAGATCGGATCGGATCAGACCAAGGTCGGGGGGAAAAGGCCCAGATCATTGGCAGGATCGGTCGCGTTCTCTCACAGCACGTGGGTGCGGTGAGAAAAACACTCTGCACCTCTGCAAGACAGGGTGGCACGTGAAGCGTGAAAACATTTCGGAAACATTTCTCACGAGCGTTAGGGGCATTCGAGCCCTAACTGATTCCACTGACAATTATACCAAACTCTGAGTCGATGCTAAGATTGAAGAATGTGATATTTATGTGATATTAGAAGACAAAATAAAAGGAACCCCTTCTTCACAAGCAAAGGTCATAGTCTGCTTGTCAACACCACGTGTGAGAAGATAAAGGCCACATGGGCGTCTCTGGGCCAACTGACCATAAAGGCCAGTCACCTCAGAGGAGTGAGTGGAAGCAGAGATTGTCATGAGGAGCACTTTTAGATGAGGATCTGTCAGCTATGTGCAGGATTCGTCTGACTTTAAACCTTCTCAGTAGGCCCTCCCTTCTCTAGAGAGGAGAAAGGTCATAGGAGGTCAACAGAGACTAACACCTCTCCTTTTAGTCCATGGCCAAATGTTGTGCGCGTGTCGCCGCATGCGGACGTCCCGTGCTGCCTCGGCTGAAGGGTCCCATTAGGGCCCCTTATGATGATGTAATAAGTATTGTATGACATTGTTTTAAAGTCAGTCTGGTGATTAAAGAATAACAAAATCCAAAACCCTGTTAATTACTGGCACAATGCGGCAAGGCTGTCTGCATGCGTTACGCTGGGGTGGGTGGGGGTGTGGACCTTGGTCCAGGCAGCAGAGTTGTTTTTCCCAGAGGGACGGCCAGACACAACACCCTGTCACACGGTTAACATCAGCGGGTCACTAATGCTAGTGCTATTTCTGGGCGTAGCAAGGGGGGGAGGGGGGGGGGGGGGGGTGCAAGGGTTGGGTTGGAGCGAACTGGACGGGCAGCGGAGGACTCACAAATAACGATCTACAGGGGGAGGAGGAGTTTGCGCAAAAGACGAGGCCTGAGGCTCTCCGCTCGTTCAAGTTGCCGCAGCCAAAGCTGCCAGCAAACACACCCTTCAGGGGCCAGGCCGACCGTTAGGGAAGAGCACAACATCAAAAAGATCTTTTTTATAATCTTATATTTTGTATTTTTTGGTTTCCACTCTTTTATATGATCATATGTATGCTCTTATATCTAGTTTCATGTAACCGCTTGCCAACCCTCCTGAAACTCAATAAACAGCTGATCACAGAAAGAAGAGCGTGATTTGCCACTGCTAATGTTTTTGTTTCTATTCAGTATTTTCATGTGTCTCTAGAATAACCACATGAGGACGGATAGAAGTCTTAATGGCTTTGATGATGGTATTGGATAAATAAAGGATGTTAGCAGGAAAAACTGGTATCTGTAGGTTTTCGTTTCCTACAGAGGATAAAGGGTTGTACAAGGTACAAGGGAAATACATATTCCAATCAGTGTGCCTGTGTTAGGGACCAACATCATGAGAGTGTTCTTTAAGAGCGGATAAAAAAAACATTACCAGGTTAAAAGTGTGATGTCAGGAAAAACAGTGTGAAAAAACGACTGAAATAACTGGTCATGTGAGGTCACCACAGGGCTAAAATGAACCCATGGTGATGAGAGGCTCAGCTAAATACGTACAGGGACTGGAAACTGACTGACTGTACAGTATGCCATTACAGGGTGTTGATGGACCCTCTGCTGCTTTGACAGCGCACAAGTCTATCACTTAAAAGTCATGGAGCCACAGACGATCCACCAATCTGACAGTTTCATATTTCACTTCAAAACAGGAATGGACCTCTACATTGTAGGTAGGAATTAACAACACAAAAGTAAACATTTTCCTCAGTGACCGGCACCAGTTCTTCAAATGCAGGAGATTCTCCAGCAAAATTAACTAACAATACTAACAGAATAACTAACAGAATTTGTCAATATATGACAAATTCTGTCATTGAATCTTTCTTACCGGCAGGTTCCTGGCAGAGTCCAGGTAGACGACGAGCAGAGCGGAGGAGAGGCCGTCATTGGCCTGGCTCTTATCTGCCCTGATGCTGCGCAACACCTGCCAAAGGAGAAGAACAGGGTGGGAAGACTGGACCAGCACAGCAGCATCGCCTTGACCACAACACAATACAACACAACACAACACAACGCACCACACCTCACACCACAGCACACCTGCCACAGGAGCATCGCCTTGACCACAAGCTCAGTTCCCACTAGATGTATTCCATGCAATTCATGTATAATGTAAGTAAGAACCGTCATTTCCCGACTATTAGCCGCAGCTTATACATTGATTTAGCAAAATTTCTTCAGCTATGAGGTTAATACAGGGGGGCAGTTAATATGGTGTTACAGTAATATGGTTCTGTTTCTTTTATCTTGCATAAAACACTGCCCTGCGGCTTATACACAATGCGGCTAATAGTCGGGAAATTACTGTAAGTATTTTATTTGTATAGCGCTTTTCACAGATAAAATCACAAAGTGCTTACAGTATGTACTGTACATACGCATGAATGAGTTCATGAAATTCATGAAAGGTTATGTTTTTTTTGGTTTTTTTTCATTTGTTTAAACAGATCTGGCATGCACCTGTACAGTTTACTGAAGGACTAACCAAAGACTTTAACTTTAACATGTATTCTATATTTTGAAATAAATATAAGGGCAAATATCTAATTGATTGTTTACCTGCTCTAGTCTCTCTGCTGTTGGGAGAAGGGAGAGCCACTCCAGCCTGAGATGAAGTTTCCCCGTCGAAACTTCTTCAAGGTCAAACCACTGCATTCAATCCACAGAATGTATGTCAGATTACATACAGTATTTATGATCACTCGCACTGGCAGTTATCAAAATTTAATTTCTAGGATGATGCTGACTACTAAAAAAGTCACTCGTGGTGGTTATTAAAATTTTAATGCTGCAGTGTTTGTTTGTGTTGGACTCCGCAGGGTTTTCCTTCTCGTCTTGCCAGTCATTGTGCTTTGTGCTGCCATAGCCTCCACCCACCACCACTAACGTGTCTGTGACCAGGTCTGTGTTGCAACACTGAAAAAAAAAAATGTCAGTCGACGAAATGCCATTACCTCGTCCACCTGCTGTTCCTTCCGCAGTTCGCTCATGTCAATCATTAGGCTGAAAAAAAAACAAGAACGACAACACCAACGACAACCACAAAAGATTCATCCGGTTAGTCATCACATTATGCTAAACGACAACGTCACCCAAGAATATGTCAGCGTTGGCACGCGTGGCGGTGCCCTAATGCAGGTAAATGCAGTCCGGATCACATCCGACTCCCCCGACTGTCTCTGGCGCCGCTCGGTCGGACAGCACTTAACAGCATGGCCCTCGTCCGTCCCACCAGGAGGCTCTGCGCTTGATTGATCAAGCCACCAGAGTCGCTCGCCGGAGCCAGAAAGTCCTTGCACAAGCACTGGGCATAAATTTTGTCTCTCGCCCAGGGGCCTGCCTCACCCATTGGCCGGCGGCCAGACGCAGGGGCCGGAATCCAGCGGCTGATGAGGAGGCTTTTTTTTTTTCGTGTGCGCCTCGAAGCATTATGCTTACGGGGGGGTGCGTCAAAGGAGCCCTTCTTTTTTCCGTCTGGCTGGAGATAAACAACCCAGTCACCTGCTTAATCAGACCGACGGAGAAACGGCAGCGGGACTCTGAGTCATGGATCTTAGAGGCAGCGACTACAAATCAGCAACGCTCGCCGTTCGGTCATACGGCACAGCGAGCTGTCCTTTATGGAGAGATTTGTTAGGGATTGTCTGATGTGACATTAACCACACTAGAAAGGTGTTTTATTATAGACTCACTCCCCAGACTCCATCTTAGTAGCAGTGTGCTAAATTCTGCACTGATGTGAATGGCAAAACAGGTACAGTAGGAGGGGAAAAAAATTATGCTTCTTTGGCTAAAACATGGAGGAAAGAGGAAAAGAGAAGGCTAGTCGAGATACAGTACCTCCCTAAGAAGTCGTCCTTATCGGGGTCTTCATCAAACAGCTCAATCTCTAGGTGCTGGCCTGAGTGCTCATACACCAGGGCCTGAATGGAAACAGATATGGAGGTGACTGATGTGGAAACAAAGTGTGGCATGTCTGTCTGTTTGTCTGTCTGGCCATGGGCTCATACAGTAGATGCCCTCTCACCTCATAAACTTCATTCCACTTGGGCTGCAGGCACTGCTTGATGGTCTTGCTCTGAAAGAGCTGGTTGCCGATCTGGACGACCCCGTAAGGGTCAGACTTGCCCTTAATCAGGCCTCCGAGATACTTGTCCTTCCCCTCCAGATCCTGCGCTTCCTGGAAGTGGATTCTGAGCACACCCTGCCAAGAAACCACAATCAGACTATGACAATTTATCTTTAATGTGTCAGATTTATTACCTTGGACTAGCCAGACTGTGACTACCAGAAATTGGTTTCCTCCAGGTTTATATTATATTGGGGATGATTTCATTCTGACAGCATTTGCCAATAGCAATTCCAATAATGCCTCATGAGGTGACTGGAATTGTTCAACCATAACAGACACACTGAATGTTGAATTATGTATGTATGCCCTCCTGGAGAAGAGTTGCCATGACACCACAAGATGGCAGCACTAACTTTACAAGGCAGGTTAGAGAGACCATGAAACACCAAAACACCCAGTCTCAGCAGTAATTCTATATAAAAAAAAGAATACTCCAAGACGTAAACAAACTCATTGTGTACCAACAGTCTCACAGAAGAGGGCCCTGAATGGTCAAGGTTGGCTATGTCAAGCGTACTGAACAAAGCCTCTTTTCAGGAGCTGAAATATGTGGACTGATGGCTACTTGGCCGAAGCTGGAGCTCCTGGGCCCCCGGCCATGGCAGAGCAGCCTCAGCTGTTTTCACTGAGCTCTATCTAATGTTCCCAATCATAACAAATGATAGAAATAGATGCAACACACTAGGGGCCTAGTAATAGACGTGGGTGACTTGTAGGACGTACGCACGCTGCATCAATCCATCTCTATCCGTCCATGCATACAGCCATGTCATCCATCATAACGTGTCAGTGCTGAGTCTTTACCTTTGGCATCGGGAAGCGGAGCTGTGCCAACTCCAAGTCCCCCACCAGGGGCACGGTCACCCTGTTGGGCAGCACCAGGTAGCTGCAGATGATGTCCTGGATGAGGTTGTCAGAGAAGCCGCTGAAAGAGGGTGACATGAGACAGGCTAACGTGAGTCACCTGCAGGAAGAGAGTTGAGCTGTGGTCTGTGGTTATCTCAGGGCATTGCACGGTGCTGGTGCTGTTGCGTGCCATGATACAACAGAGGCACAGGGGAATGAAAAGGAATGATCCTGTTGCTTCAGTTTCTGTGTCTGCAGAGAGAGAACTGAGCTGTGGTCTGTGGTTGTTTCTGTAGAAAAGGAAGCTTGAGGTGATCTACTTCACTGCGCTGTCTTGGATCTTGTTGTTCTTACTGTATTGCACATTGCTGTTGCATCACATGATACAAACAAAAACACAAGGGAGTGAAACAAAAAAGCACCGTAATTTCCCAACTATTAGCCGCGGAGTATACATTGATTTTGCTAAATTTCTTCCGCTATGAGGCTAATACATGGGGGCAGTTACAGTAATATGGTATCAATATGGTTTTGTTTCTTTTAACTTTTATAAAAGACTGTACTTCGGCTTAAACACAGGAAATTACTGACCCTGTTTTCATTTTGCAAAATCCTTTAAATGTCACTTCCGTCAAATGATATGACAATGGTGAGTAAATTTTCTCCACACATAGCATATGTAATCATATAGTAAGTACCGCTCTCTACCTTCAGATTTAGAGGGTTTAGCATCTGAACTCTTCATTTTGAAATATATCAACTTTGGAGTAATATACAGAATTTCAGCAGACAGATTCACAGTGAGTCAAACATACAGAGTACATACAGTAGGCCTTGCTGAGATGTTGCCATCTTGGGAAGCCAGAGTGAACTTCAAGCCATTTGACTTTAGATTTTTCCAAGAGGCACATTCCCCTTCTGATAGTCTGAAGGAACGAAACTTGAGCCGTGACATGGCAAACCGTTGTTTCATCAGACGAGTTACACAACAGATTCATTTAGGGGGATATTTAATCCTGACATTATCAGACTGTATTTTTTGAGAGGGAGCCAGTCTTGCTCGGTTCAAATAAAAACAAACAAGAGCTCTTCGATAGCTGCCCTCTGGGTCCTTGAAATAGCTCTGCTTCTCTAACCTTGGAATAACAGTGCAATGTCTGTGCTGTCCGCTCTCTTCATTTGCCCTTAGAGGTATTCTGTATCAAGGCTACTCAAAAGGGGATGATTAATCTGCTCCTTCCAAGTGTATCTTGCTTTGAGGGTCTGTCTGGATTAATGCATATCAGATTAAACTGTATGTGTGTGTGTGTGTGTGTGTGTGTGTGTGTGTGTGTGTGTGTGTGTGTGTGTGTGTGTGTTGCATCACGTGACGTACAGTAACACACAATCCTTCTCTCGTCTCACCACCTCAGCAGAAATCATGCAATATGACCTTGCAGTCAAACACATTCACACACACACACACACACACACATACACACACACACACACACACTCAATCACACACAGGGGAACGGCCTCTGATTCACGATGAAATGTGATGTGAAAAGAGAGTATTGCTGAGGACAGTGAAAGGAGAGTCTGGAGAGGCAGAAAGAAAGAGAGAGAGAGAGAGAGAGCGAGTGTGTGTGTGTGTGAGAGAGAGAGAGAGAGAGAGAGTTAGATTGGACATCATCATAGAATTTATGAACTCTGTGGGCAGAGGCAGACCTAAGCACAGAGGAGTCCAGGACCTGCCCCCCCGCTGGGCGCTGACTCTGCTTATCCCCAGGGAGCACTGGGGCAGGTGGGAGGTGTCCTGGAGTCTGTGTGTGTGTGTGTGTGTGTGTGTGTGTGTGTGTGTGTGTGTGTGTGTGTGTGTGAGGGGGGGATTTCTTTATGCATGCCGGTCATGTCCTCCACAGTGTGCCCCTGCGCCATGTAACCTCATCTCGGCACGTGAGAATGCTGCCAAAATATCTCTCTCTCTCTCCCTCTCTCCCTCTCTGTCTCTCTCTCTCTCTTTCCTTCCCTCCCTCCCTCCCTCCCTCTCTCTCTCTCTCCTTCCCTCCCTCTCTCTTTTGATACACAGACTCTCATATATCAAAGATCAAGATCACAGATGCATAGATGCGGATCCCGATTGGAACTGTGACCAGCGTGCAACTGTCACAGCCAAACCTCTACGTCCGTATAGTCTCCCGCACACGTGCAGGCACAGTTGTGCACACACACATTCCAGTGAGTGAGGCTCTATCTGCCCAGATACATTACGCTCTGCGTGCATTCCAGTAGGGGGCGGGGGAACCGACTGGATGCTTTTCTATGCAGCTCAGGGCGTGTGTGTGTGTGTGTGTGTGTGTGTGCATCTGTGATTGTGTGTCTGCATGTGTATGTGTGTGCAAGTGATTGTGCATGTGAGAGTGTGCGCATGTGTCTCAGTGTGTGCATTTGTACTGTAGGTGTGTGTGTATGTGTGCATGTGTGTGTGTGTGTGTGTGTATACATTAATGTGAGCACGGTGCATATGTGTGTGTGAGTGTGTGTGCATTAATGTGTGCACTGTGTATGTGTGTGTGTGTCCGTGTGTACATTAATGTGTGTGCACTGTGCACGTGTGTGTGTGTGTGTGTGTGTGTGTGTGTGTGTGTCCATGCGCTAACCCCAGGGAGAGCCCTGAATATGTCACCACTCATGTTCAGCCCCAGCTCGGCCCAAGTCCCCTCCGCGTGTTACTAGCGCGGTGACAGCTTATTTAAAGCTTAGTCAAGCTTCCTCGTCCGCTCTTAGTCGAGGTTCCTCGTCAGCTCAGCGTCCAGTCGCTGCTCTGAGAATGACCGCCGCACCGCACCGCAGTCACTTACGACATGGCCGCACATTCCCTACCGGCTGTTTTTAATCACGATCCAATTCGCGTTTAGGACCAGCGCTGGCAAACAACACCAGGAGGACCATCCAGCGAGACGTAGTGGGGGTTTACGAGACGTGGTCTCCCTAACCAACAACTCAATTTACTTCTGCCTTTTTTTTCTCTTGGCCGCGGTACAAAGCAAAAATGAGATAAGCTAGTCACGCCTATAAATCCCCATACAGCCGGATCCAGGGCTGGCAGTTTGATCCGAGGATAAGCAGGATGTCTGTCAGCTGTACAGTATATCTTGACTCATGACCAGCCACATTCCAGGTCTTGCCCTGACGTCATTGAAGACTCTATATTTGACCTCCCCTGCCCCACCCCCCCCCCACACACACACACACACAACCTTCATCTCCACCTGTTAAGAGTGCCATGGCCACAGTGGAGGAGGGTTGACAAACACGAGCTGACTGTCACTTTATTGACTAGGATGTCAGCAGCATTAATCTGTTTTCCATTGTGCTGGGATCCCTGCTGAATAGTAGCTGTACAGTCCCTGAAGGTGTGTGTGTGTGTGTGAGTGTGTGTGTGTGTGTGTGTGTGTGTGTGTGTGACTAAGAGTAGCTCACATGTCCCTATGTGTGTGTGTGTGTGTGTGTGTGTGTGTGTGTGTGTGTGTGTGTGTGTGTGTGTGTGTGTGTGTGTGTGTGTGTGTCGCGGCTGCACGCGCACATGTATGTGTGTTCCTTTAGGTGAGTCTCCTGTGAATCAGACTTCCTGGGAGAGCTTGTTTTGAAATCAGGTCAGGCGTACCAAAAAGATTCTGTCATCCTCGGCTCGCTCCCCGGAGAAGAATGGGGAACTGCTCCTATTTTTTATTTTTTTTAAACTTCCCCTGAGACACATGTGAACATCCTGAGAGAAAAAAAGAAAACACCTAAACTGATGAAAGAAAAATCAGGTGTGAGGACGGAGACTGACGCGCAGAAGAGCTGATTTAAATGCATCTTCTCTCTCTAAAGTCCCCCGTTCATTAGGACTACTTCTAATCCGCGGGCCCACTGATCCGCGTGGGCTTCCCACAGACGCCGTCTTCCCACCAGTCGGAGAGTGTGAGCTGCCTGGCAATTACCGGGAGATCTGCAGAGAGTCTGATATAAGGAAATGAGAGTTGCTTAAATTAGACACCTCTCTTAATGCGGCTGCATGGCAAATCACGTCCCATCACATCACGAGGAAGACCTAGCAACAGATTAAAAGACGCTGCTTACTATTCTATTACAAATGAGCTGAGCATATAGATGTGTAATAAAGAAAACACGAACCGAACCAACAAATATTCATCCATTCAGAACGAGCCTCTGACAGGGGCAACCGCTTGTGAATCCTAAACACTCAAACTTAACCCCGATTTATATTGACGGCAGTTTCCCAAGAGCCCTCCTGTCAATCATCCATCCTTTATTGCCTTCCTCCTTCCGCGTCTCAGACAGCTTACGCCATGTGTCTGTAGGTGTCCTGAAATTGAACACTTTGGAATGTCTGCCATGGGGAACAGGTTCTTCATTCTGCTGCCTCCTGACGAGCCTGGCTATCACCAGACTAAGCTCAATCTCTTAAGATTAAACATTTGTCTGGGGAGTCTGTATCAGTCTGTATTTCTACTGCACAAGTGGCATGATCAATGGGCATAGCTCAAATGACTCTGTATGCATTTCGATAGTCCTTCAAACTATCAGACCAAAGATCGAGGTGCGCCTGGTGGATAAGCTTGTTTGTGATTGGTTCCAGCAAACGTGGACAGGAAGTAGGAGAGATAAATGTGCCGGTTTCCAGCCTGAGCTGCATAGCGAAATCCAATCACCGGCAGATCGGGCTGGGTTTACCCAGCCTTGCTCCTGACTACAGTTCACTCAGAAGAGATTGTGAGTGCTTTAGTGCCCCAAATACTAGCATTTACATGTAATGTACATTCACACTTTCAAAAGCTGCTTTGCAAGCGGTCCTGTTAGATGCTTTGCAAGCATGTGGCTCTGCATTTATGTCAAATGACTACATAACCTGAATCGTTTTCGATAAAGTATTTTTGAATGCTGCATGAACTGCATCACAAGAACTAGATTTGAAAAGAAAGACTATGGGTCAACAGCAGAGCAGCTCTAGATTGTACGCAAATAAAAAAAAAATCATTAAAACAACAAACAAACACACAGACTAATCATGGCGGGTGCCACTGGCCTCTACAGCTCCATATCCCAGAATGCTGTTTTCAGCACTCACTGTCCAGGCCATATCAATTCACTTTATGACCAATTTGGGAGCTGTATCCCTCACTTTCCCACAGACCGAACCCTGAATGTCTACTAGCCCATAACATACATTACAGCACAGCACAACTGCAACCCCAGCAGTACCCCACACAGCTGCACACACTTCACACACACACACACACACACACACACACACACACACACACACACACACACACACACACACACACACACACACACACACACACACACACACACACACACACACGAGCACACACACACACACACACACACACACACACACACACACACATACAAACAATCAATGAGCAACAGCTGAAGCCTTTACAACCAGACAAACCAACAGGGCTGTTAATATGATGTATACTGCTGTGTGGGCAGGCAGCAGGCTTGAGGGATGCATGTGTTGATGAATGCCAGTGCAAAAGCGCCTCTCGCAGGTACTTAATCTGTGTTAACCCTCATCATCCAATGCAGGCAAGCCCTCTGTCTGCAGGCGTCATCTCGCCGAGTTTTCTCCCAGTGGGGAGCTCGTCATTGGCGCCCTGTCGCAAAACACCTGCTCCATCTCTCTCCAGGGGACACACACACACACACACACACACACACACGCACGTGTGTGCTTACGACACGGCACAACAAACACCTCCAGGATATAACGAGGGAGAGAGGGAGGGAATGCTCACTCAACACTGCACAGTCATTAACCACACAGGCAAAGACACACACACACACACACACACACACACACACACACACACACACACACACACACACACACACACACACACACACACGCACACATACACATACACACACACACACACATACACACACACACACACACACACACACACACAGACACAAAGACACACACACACACACGCGATGCAACAAAATCCCTTCAAAATAAGAGGGAGAAAGGGTGGACACGCTCACTCAACATTGCACATTAACACACACACACACACACACACACTATGGCACACAACAGACATTTAAACACGCACATGTCCTTGGGCGAAGGGTTGGTTATGCAAACACAGTAATTCCCCCCTATCCCCAGGCAACACACACACACACACACACACACACACACACA
>NC_085012.1:8706975-8771975 GCF_963854185.1 Sardina pilchardus
CCATTTCAGGATGTGCGGCTGGTGTGAAAGACACTCAATACAAACACATGGATATCTTCATGAACACCCAACAGTGGCACGCCATGATGTGAGTCTGACTTACAGTGAACCTAAATCCATCTGAAATGTGTGATGCCCAGATAAAAACTAAAGTGATGCTTTGCTGGCTGAATGGGAGAGTACTACGGGAGAAATGGGGCAGGGCTGGGGGGGATCAACACTGCTGCAGTGTGCCACATCCCTATCCACTGCAGACTACCCTATCCCCCGATCCCCCCCGCCCAGCACAGACAAGATGAAGAAAAGTGTGTGTGTGTGTGTGTGTGAGTGTGAGTGTGTGTGAGTGTGTGTGTGTGTGTGTGGGGGGGGGGGGGTAAATAAGAAAGGGAAATGGAGGGAGTGATAAGGAGAGAGAGAGAGAGAGAGAGAGAGAGAGAGAGGGAGGTAGGTAGAGGAAAGCAGTCAATGGGAGAACGAGGAATCAAAGAGGAGAGAGAGAGAGAGGGAGCTAGAGGAAAGCAGTCAATGGGTGAACGAGAAATCAAAGAGGAGAGGGGGGGGGGGCAACAGGGAGAGGAAGGAAGAGCAGGAGAGAGGAAGAGAGGATAAGATGAAGAGGGAGAGAGAGGGGGAGGGGAGACAGGGAGAGAGAAATGAGGGGAGAGATACACACACCTCGAGAGGAAAAGGAAGAGAATGATGAAGAGATACCAAGACGAGTCAACAGTCAAAAAATGTAGATTGTGTCACAGAGAAAGAAAAATAAAAGTCTTCAGTGCCAGGACTGATTGATAGACTGCTTTAAAGGTCAACATCGCAAATAGAGCAAAGAAGAAGCAAAAAAAGAAGCCCACTCTCATACCTTGTTCAACCACTCCACTCTTTCTACATCCGGAAAATGAACCTGGAAAATGACAAGCAGAGAAGTCAATAAGACAAATGCTGAGGAAAAGTAATTAGTCGAGAACAAAAGATTCCATAAATCATACAATTACATATCTGTCACTAAGGAGAACAACACCATTGGATATCCCTATACACAGTAGCTTACATGAAAAAGCATAGAGATCTAACCACTTGAATAATGAAGCACCTACATACAATCTCTTTTATCTAGGTTTGCTTACAGAATTATACAGTATATAGAGAACCAGTAACGTTAACCCCTTAAGGCATAGCTGCATATCAACTAGAGTGTGACTGGTGCAGCATTAATGTAGCCAGAAAGGCTGCATATGGGACTATGGGACTCTGGGTATCACATGGTGTGTCCTATGTGTACATACAGTATACTGTAGAAAGAAAAAAAAGCGCATGTACTGTAGCTGTTAACATCCTGAAGCACAAACGCATTGAATCAAGGCCCGATGGATGCTGGGAAAGGGAGGCATGAAAAAAGTTGAAAATAAATGCATGTTTGTCTCTGTGAGGAAACTAGGCTAGATGAGTGATGTCTATTGTTCCAGTGGAACAGCAATATATGTATGCTCTAAAATGATCAATGCTTACAACTGCCAGCGTGCTGAGTGTGTGTGTGTGTGTGTGTGTGTGTGTGTGTGTGTGTGTGTGTGTGTGTGTGTGTGTGTGTGTGTGTGTGTGTGTGTGTCTGTGTGTGTGCGTGTGTGTGTGTGTGTGGGCACATTAGCACTGAGTCCGATAGTAAGGAAGAAAACGCTGATGCTGCTTTGCTGTGACAGCACATCCTCAGAGGAGTTGCCCCGAAGAAGAGAGGAGCAGGAACGAAAGAGGGAAAGAAATAAAGAAAGAGTGGACTTTCACCACGGCATTTCCACCCCCTCAGTTGATCACAGGGATTCGCTGTCTCTGCTCCGCTCCTCTGGGTAACGCTTACAGACACACCATAACCATAACCATAACCACTGATGTCCTGTCCGTATCAAGGAGCAACAGGGATGCTACAGTATGTTGTGCTACTCTACGCTGCTGTCTGGGTCCCTGTGAGGCCTCCTTACCCTTTCTGTGGTATTTCTGTGACATGAGTTCACTGTCTGCAGCCAACTCGTTAAAATGGAGGCCTTAAAAAAACTAGACAGGAACATGTAAGGCGATGCCAACCGACGTCTAGGAGTCATCCACATCCATGTGCACTCTGAGCCCCCCCCTCCTACATCAAGCCCTTCCTTGAACAGGCGCTTGAATTGGTTACAAATATTCAAACACCATGTTAATGGTGTAATCACTCCCTCCTGTCACTGAGGCGGAGATCACATTAGCCAGCGGCAAGCGGCAGGTTTCTTATTGTTCTCTATGTTCAACAGCGGACCGGTGACAACGCTGGCACAACGCTGGCGGAACGCTAACGTTGAGCAAGCCAGGCGATGAACTTGGCTCAACTTTCAAGAGCAACGCTCGGCTCATCAATGTCAGTTTTAGAGTCTTTCACTATGCTTATCCCCAGACGTAGCCTGGCAAGCCAAACTATACAGAAATGTATAGTCTGGAGTCGGACCATCCACAGAGCTGAACCCTGTGGGTGGGATGAACCGGTGTCTTTCAAACTACTCTGTACGCAATAGGCCAGCACAGTTGTGACCAATCGTAGCCGGTCAGCAAAACGGCAAATACATCCTTCTTTAAAAGGAATGACTTGAGTGCTTCTTTCTGCTCAACCTTCAAAGAAAAGCCCAAGTCTAACTCTTCCAAAGCCGATTCAAATGAACGCGCTTCGTTAGACTCATCCATCTTTCGTTGTTCTCTATGGTTGTTGCTCACACCCAACTCGTCGAACGAGGACGCATGGTCAAGCCCCCTGGCGTCAATATCGGAAGCTAAGGCGGGCTCAAGGACTCCGTACACAGATAGAGCGTTCTGATTGGACAGGCTGACTTGGTGCCGAACGCAGGCTTGGCCTTAACAGTGCGACCCTAGACCATCCACTAGGGTGCGTCTAGATTTCTAGGCTACCCCAGATGTACTGTCAATGTACAACTTGAGACTGACCTCTGTCTATCTAGGGTACAATTACTGTCTGATGACCTGAATAATACAGTGAATGGCTGAATAAAAAACAGGGCATTTGAACTAGAGGACATAAATCCTTTTTGTGCCTTTTGAGCTTGTACAGACAGAGGATTATGTCAGCTGCCTGTACGGAATAAAAAATAATAATAACAAAAAAACAACTGCACAGATATAATACTCCATTTAGTTTCACAAACCAATATGCCAACACACACATCTCCTCAGCCCGTTTGCCAGACGAGGCAGCAGGGGCTATTTTTATGCCTCGCCTTGAGACGCTCCTACAGTATATGCCTTCCTCGCCGCTGGCCCGCACACGCAGCGATGTGAGCCGGTGAGTGGCGGGCGGCGGCGAGTCTATTCCGCTCCGCTCCGCTCGGCTCCGTTCTGCCGAGGTTACGCAGAAGCCCTCATGACTCACGCTAGATTTATTTCCAAAGCCAAACACACTGGCGGGAGTTATCCTTAGCTGGCGTCTCCGAATGCGACATGACAGCGCAGCAGATCCTAGCCCACTGCAACTGCCACGACGGTCGCTCGTACCCTGCTGGCAGATTCAGACAGTTTAGCGTTTTAACAGTCTTCTAGAGCTGGGGGCGCAGCCATCGGGCAGCTGGGGTGATGACATTGGAACAGAAAAAGAAAAAAATCTAATTAAGACCCCCCACCCCCTGCCCCCATAACAATCTCTATCTCTCTCTCTCTCCATCTACGTATCTGTTTCTAATCTGCCCAATCTCATGTGGTAGTACTAGCACTGCCAGCTGCATAAGCTATGAATAAAGGTTGAGGGACTTGCAGGTAGAGGGGAGTGGAGGTTTAGTACAACAGTGAGGAGTAAGACATCACACTGACACTTTGAATATGGATAGGATTGAGAAATATCTGGGGATTAGCTGCAAATGCAGGGCTGACAGACAGGAAATGATCTGTGCCTGAAATGATCAAATACAGTACATTCAAAGACAATAGAGAATAGCCTTTCTTGACATCGTTCCTTGGCGAGCTCAAGCCTGAATTTAGGCACCATGCCTGAACTCTGTTGTTTATTCATTTGATTTATTTCTAGTTTGTTTATTTACTTTTTTACATCTTCTCTGTGTTACTGTAGTGCATGCGAGACTGTAGAAGGCAGCAGGTGAAGCACACAGTGTCAGACTGCAGGCTTTCTGAGGACACTGTATTGCATTGCTACAGTATGCAGCAATGGACTATTTTCCTCCATCCATGGTCCAACGAGCACATCTTCTTTTATAAGTGCACAGCGGCGGAGAACCGAGTGGCGGCGAGAAAAAAAATATGAAATTTTCAAAGCAGCACCTCTCTCCCCTTGCCCCCACTGTGTTTTCCCTCCAGATCTCACCTCAGCTTGACTCCACTACATCCCACCAGAGTTCGCCTGCCAGTTGGCAGTAAATAGCACTCACTGGATGACTACACGCTGTGCTCTCTCGAAACACGACAAATATAATTGGTTGGTTCTCTCTAGGGTCAAATCCTGCTCATTGCAAAGTCAATACAGATATTGCATTGCGTGTCTGTGAATTGGATGTTCTACCAGAATCCGACTTGACTACAGCCTGTCCATGCAGACTGATCAGGCCATGTTATGAGATGCATTCCTGAAAAGAGTTCAACCTGAAGTAAATGTCTAGGGTCCAAAATGTGAAGATTTAAAGCCCGTAACCAATCACAGAAAAAACATCTGTGCTTAAGAATCCCATCACTGCCCTTATCTTAGCCACACAGAACCCACAAACATGTTTTGTTATGCATGTTGCGAGATAGTGCTACTGAGTGCTATCGATTCACTCTCAACAACCGCTCCGTGAATGGAAGTAGTAGTTTGAATAGGCTGAATAGTGCAAACAAGCACCACTTAACATAAATTTTGCTTTTGAAAGTCACACTGACAAGTTGACTCAAATACACACACACACACACACACCTATCACTTTAAGTTAAGAGTGTGAGTAGACGGTGCCTTGCATGCTTCAGAGTTCAGACCGTATATCTATGTCTTGGAGCAGTGGGTGCTGGTAATGTGTAAATGCAGTCTGTCTGATTTACCCTCTTCGTCACGCCTGCCAGTTCTCTGACAGAGAGGCCCGTAATGTCATTTACAGACTAAACCCAATTAAGCAATCTCTGAGGAGAACATCGGCCCGAGTTCATCACCTTCTCGAGTGTGGACCCCGGCCCTTACTGACCGTTTCCCACTGGACTAATAGGGATGACAGAACATGATGTTCTCGGTGGTTAATGAAAGATCCTAATTGGCACGTTACAAGGACTAGGATACTCAGAAGGAGGGAAAAATATGGAAGGCGTCCAATCAACACTACCGAGCAACGTGAGACACATAGGAAAACTCCTACACATTAGTTAGGTCTCCATTAGCGAGAGCTGAGATATGGGGCCATGTTGTTGGACAGGTTCTTATCTCAAGCCCATATTTTACTCCCACATAGAGACATAGGCCTACTGCCTGTCCACCTTCTCTCCCTGTCTCTCTCACTGACTCCCTCTGTTTCAGAGGCAACAAGCTGCTCTGTCATGAATGGAAATCCAATGGAAATCCCACGCAAGATTCAAGCTGACAACACACTGACTGGGTCCATTTGGTCCTCTCGTCATCACCCTCTTCTCTTAACACCTACCACAACAAAAGTCCTGTTTTTCGCATCATGTCTATATGAAGCACAACAGTATGTAAAGTAGATGGCCGGCATCTGAGATAAGAATAGAGAATGAGAACTGGAGAGCAAATCAGCAAAGTTCTTGGAGGCATGTGTCAGTGCTTACCAATGAAAAAGGACAGCAACAAACAACACACCATTTGCCATCATGTTGTCATGGCAAATCTCCATCATGGGAAGTGATTCTGCAGCATGGTGGTGTTGCAGTAGACCAGCAGATGATGCACAGTGTTCTACTTAATTAACTGCCTCCAGCATTTGATTTTTTACAATAGCCTACCTCTTTCCCATGGGGACTTTTTTGGACACACCTTGCCTTTACTGTATGCATGCTTAAGCATTGGACAGCCTACCATACATAACCAGTACTTTAATTCTATAGAGGTTATCATTGTTTTGGAAATTAGCTTATAGCCTTGTGTCACTTCTGATGACAGCCGCGTTAAACATCAGTGGAGGACTTCAAACTGTTTATCTATTGATTTTGGCTACAGCACTCATC
This sequence comes from Sardina pilchardus, assembly GCF_963854185.1. Classification (NCBI taxonomy): domain Eukaryota; kingdom Metazoa; phylum Chordata; class Actinopteri; order Clupeiformes; family Clupeidae; genus Sardina; species Sardina pilchardus. The sequence continues at coordinate 8,713,159 of NC_085012.1, forward strand.
TCCTATCTATTCTGTACTGCTTAGTTCAGAGGTTCTCAACCTTTCTGGGCCCAAGGCACACCAAAGATCACACCAAAATTCCAAGGCACATCAGCTCATGGTAACTGATTTAAAGTAGGTCACACACATTATTATCTATACAATAACATTCTCATGCCCATATGTTTCTCTGTACTATACAGCTTTGAGACCACAGTGATATGCTCACATGATGTTGATAGAGTGTTTTAATCAAGAAGCTGTGTCATTTTTGTGTTATAGCACTCTAGCCTATTTCATCATGAGTCTGTATTTGCATTAAATTCCTCCACAGCACATCTCACTCACTTTGCCTCACGGCATGAGAACCACTGGCTTAGATCAGCGGGCTTTTAAGATTATTAGCCATAAAGATAAGAGGTGATAAACATGCGTAATAACAATGGGAATAGTATGGGAAGTACAATGGGAGTACAATTAATCATCTTGCCTAGTGTTTCTTCTGTGTTGATGAGATTATGCAAATTTAATTAGCCCAAAGGTAAAATCAGATAGCTCATGATAATAGCCAAATGTAAGCCTACTCATCCATATTTTAAAATACTGTACTTTAACTAAATGGAACGCCATTACAATAATAGTCTACCATAGGCTACAGTATTGACCTAGAATTCAACCCAAAATTAAATTGCACACGCGTTGGCTAAAACCCTAGTGAACTCTGACATTGTCAGGCCTAGCCAATTTCTCACCCATGACGGAAGCTCTGATGACACGGGGCTCTGCTTGAAAGTTCTCTCCTCTTGGTCAAAGAATGCCAACGCTCTGCTCAGCCTCGAGTTTTTGCTTCCCGCGTTCCTCCTCCAGAAGAAAAATACAGCCAGTCCAATTAAAAGCCAACTGAAACTAAACTCGAAATACCCCAGGACGTATATTGGGAAAATTAACATAAAAGTTTTCGCGAACTGTCTCCATGTGCTAACCAAGTCATTCGTTGAGGATGGAGGCTCGTTGTTGTAGTCCGCCGGGGGAGCGGGGTTTGGCTTGGTGTGTGCGGGGCTGTCCGGTACGCTTTGCCCGCTGTCTTTTGGCCCTGCGGTACCTGCCGAGTGTGAGTGCGCTCCTCGTACTGCCGTCATGTTCTCTTCTGTCATGTCAAGCCGAGGAGGATGAGCGTCCTTCGTCTTGGGAGCCGTGAATCCAGTTGAGTTAAAAATTCCCTTTAAGTTTGACAGCGATTTAATGGGGATGCTCAAACTGTCACTGAGTGTAGTTTAGCCAATACGACGTGGACATAACGTTACACTAGTTCGCCTTGCCATGCTATTGTAAACACAGCAATACACAAACCCACATTTATGAGAAAAATCAAGCTCTAACGATCCTCATCTCCAAATCCCGAAAGTTGGTGTCCCCATATTTGGTGCTATCTCAGGTTAAGTCTCTTACGCCCCGTTCCATTTTGAGGAGAACATCGGCTATTTAATCTTCTCCGCTTTGAATACAATGCATAATCTTTCTATTGACAATTGTCGTTTTGGACTTCTTCATATGTCATTCGTTGACACCAATAATTCCGTTCGTCTCAAACGCTTTACCAGTCCATCGCGTCACCTTCAGTCCTTCTCTAGCTGCGCGAGACCCTTTTAACTATCGACACATCCGCGTTGATTTGGGACACGCGCTCTCCCTCTGCACGTTCCTGTGTCCAGGGTGAAATCATTCGTCCACCATGCACACTCATACACACACAACATACAGGCCGAGACCAGCGCGAAATCGCCATCCAGTGGCAGCAGGTTGTAAGTGCAAAATGTCACAAGAACGCATTTATTACACAAGAGAGCATTATATTTGGTCCCATGGGAAAATTTGGGTTTATATTTTTTGTAAAGGAGTGAGAAATGCTGAACGTGCCTCGTGTTCTGGATACTTCCAATCTTTGCTGTGAGTTAGATTTGTGTCTGTGTAAAGCAGGAACCAATTAGCTTAGGCTACTGACAAATAAAGTAATAACTCTTGAACTTGTTTGGCATAAGCTCCACGTGCAGCCTCTGCTGGGTATGACAGCTGTGTGTGTGTGTGTGTGTGTGTGTGTGTGTGTGTGTGTGTGTGTGTGTGTGTGTGTGTGTGTGTCAAGAATGGGAAAAATAGGGGGGGAAGTCACCTGTGTTTGTTGTTGATGAAAATAATAATTAGTATGCCACTATTAGACTAGTTCAGAGAATGTCTAGGGACTAGTTACAACAAAGAACCGCTTTAACCCTCTCTGGTTTCAACTTCTGAAGCTAGGCCAGCTCTGCCTCTATCACTACCACTTCAAACCGTTGGATGGCAGCAATGCATCTTTGCACTCCTCAGCCTATCCACTAGAAGAAGAAAATCTAGCGCTTGTGTCTTGTTGCCATGATAACGACGCAGTCTGCCATGGTGTCATGGCGGTGAATAGTGAAAACACAAATCTCTTGCAGTAGAACAAGGCATTTTGACTGTGTGATTCGATTAAACTCAGTATGTATCATGAAGGTAAATGCTGTTTTACATATTCTGCTTAAGAAATGTAGCCGTTTGCCCATAACATAGTTGTGTAGATTAAACATTATGAGTTAGCCAATTTCATGTTGCTATCGCTATGATAGCTTATCACTGTAACGTTAGCTAGCTTTCATTGCTACTTTTAAGAAGTGATATGCTCTCAACTACCTTCCCAGCTAATCAATGTGAGTAAAAAGTTACTTAAACCGTCAAGTTGTTACGTTTTCATGCAAGTTGGCTAATGTCGCTACGAAGGTAAGTTTGGGGTTCTCTCTGTATACTATGCTTCAACTATCATTAAGTATTATCATATGCAGTTGGAATAACTTCAAGTTATATTTGTTAGGTTTGAGTTAGTCGGTTGTAAAGCATCATCTTCTAGATATATTGTAGTGTGACGGATGCCACATATGTACAGTAGCAACATGTTTATAGAATAGTCCTTTCTGTTAAGAGGACTCTACTCACTACACAGTAAGGCTTGTGGATACCCTAACGTGTGTAAATTACTGTTTTTGTATAGAAACTCACAAAAGAAGACACTTGGAAAACAGATGAACTGAAGAAACACATTAGGGTAATGTGAGCTGTGGAGTGGACTGGATTTGTTGACTTATATTACTTGTGTGTTTGGTGATATTATCAATAAAACCGCACTAATTGTCAATATTAGGGATACGAGGAAGACAGCATCAGGAGAGGGGAGAAAATGCGCCGCAGTGAGGATGAAAGGAGACACAGGAGTGGAGCATCTCTGGACCGTCGACATCGAGACCGTGACCGGGAAGAGAGAAGAGATGGAGAGAAACTGAAGGAGAGAGAACAAAAAGAACGAACAAAGCATAGAGAGCCAGAGAGGGACAGGGATCTGGATAGAAGAAGAGAAGATTCCAGAGAGAAGATGGATGAGAGAAATGAAAGAGAACGAGACCGGCGAAAGGATAGAGAGAAAGACAGAGGGGCGGACACTGACAGGTACAGAGATGGGGAGAGAGGAAGTAAAGATAGAAGATATGACCGAGCAGAGAAGGAGAATAGAGAAAAAGAACGGGAGCGAGAGAGATCTAAGGAAACAATGTCAGAAAGAGAAAAAGAGAGGGAGAGGGAAAGAAGAAGAGCAGAGAAAGAGAGGGAGCGAAGGAGTGACAGAGACAGAAGGAAAGATGAGGACAGAGACATGGCAAGAGATGTTGCTAAAATGAGATTACAGGATGGAGAGACTGAAAGAGAGCGAGACAGGAGAGAGAGACACCGGTCAAGGGACTACACAAAAGAGACTGAGCACCACAGAGAGGGCAAGGACAAAAACAGAGACAGAGAAAGAAGAGAACGGCATGGCGACAGAGAACACTCTGGATACAGAGAAAGCCGGGGTGAGTTGATATGAAAATAAAATGAGATGTTTGATATAGTTTTTAGAAGTTTAAAGAACTTTTAGGATTGTTCAATATTGAGGTCAGGTCAATGCTGTATTTCCAGAACACAGAAGAGAGAAAGAGGAGGAAGAGAGAAGAAGACGCGACCGAGACCTGCACGTAAGGGTGACCTCACTTCCTGCTCTGCACCTCATAACACTTGTAGTTCACTTCATAACTTCAGAGGAGAGATTCCCTGTCTGAATGATTGCAAAGCCATTGTTTATGCAACATTCAGTAATGTCAGTACACAGTAAGTCAACTTTCTTCAGATGCTGGATTTTACTAATAATTAATAATCATGGAGTTCTGATATATGATTGGTCGGTCAGGGTGGAGGTGAGATGCGGGATTCAGAGCGGGAGCGACGCCACCGCGAACAGAAGGGTTCTGAGGGTCGTATCCATGGTGACCGGGATCGAGAAAGAGAGAAGAAGGAACGAGACCGGGATCGGGAGAAGAGACACACGGAAGAATCAGATCGGATGAAGAGGGAAATCCAAAACACAGCATCTGGTCATAAGCACCGAGACCACAGAGGAGATAAGGAGGTACAAGCAATGTTGTGTGTTGTGTGTGAACAGTGGGTGAATATGTTTACGAGTAAATAATTGAGTGTAATAAATGTAGTATTATTCATATGTGTGAGGTTTGTGTGTAGTATTATGAAACGTCTCCTAGTCTAATTGGTATCTCTAGTACTCGCCCTCATTTAGTGTTCCTCTGTGTTCCATGATGTAATAGGATGAAATGGTGGGGAGGTCTCAGACATCCTGGAGATCTAATCAGGGGGACTTAAGTGACCCCGAAATACCTGTAAGAATGATATTTTAGAATACCGTTCATTCTGCTACTAGCTGATGGCTTTTTGTCTGGTCTGCCTCTTTCTATTCCCATTGTATTGGTATGGGGGAGCATGTTATCACCCCAGGTTGTTGTTTGCGGCTCTGCTGTATTGTAAAATGACTTGGCGAGGTTGGCGTTCACTCGTTGCATGGGGTCTTTTTTCTAGAAGCTCTCTAATTGTCCTCCTTTTCATAGTGGCTTGTGCATCTGATATGTTTTTCCATAGAATTATTGAGAATGAGTGCACACATGATTTTCTGTTTTTCACGTAAGGTTGAAAATGAAGAAAAAACATCGGGTGAGGACAATGAGGAGGTGGATTATGAGGAGGATTTTGAGGTATGGAAAAAAGAGAAAAAAAAATCAGACTGGATCGGACTTGACATTTTATTTTATTTTATTTTCTCCATTGTTTAACCAGTTAATTATATTTGTTTGCAACAATATTTGTTTTGCATGCTTTTGCAAATAATGCTTTTGCGTTATTTTTGCATGCTAAATGGATTATTTAACACCAAGAAAATGGTAAGTGATTTATTTACATTTGGCATGATTTGTCCCTCTAGTTCTCTCTACTTACTGTACACACCATGATATATGCAAACATACGAGTAATAGGTTAATTCTAGTGAAGGAGAGATCCTTAAAAATTGTGTATGTATCCGTATTGGCATATTGAACATTGGCAGAAATCCAATATTGTGCATCCCTGATACACGGTATATAGAATACAAATATCTTGGTATCTGGCTGGATGACAAACTCCCATTTAATTACCATACAGCCATCCTAGTAAAAACTGAATTGGTTATACATTCTATATTGGTTTGTATATCTCTAGAAATACTCCATCTAGTCTACATATCAAAGTTAACTACTCAAAGCATTACTTTGCCTGTACTAATGAATCAAACTGTTCTTTAGGACTACGAGGAGGATTTTGAGGATGCTGATGAAGACGAGTGTGGCTCTGAAGAGGAAAAAGAAAAGGCTGAAGAAGAGATTAGCCCAGAGAAGAGAGAGGAGATCAGAGCCATCCAGAGGGCCATGGATGAGGAGAATGAGAGAGTGGGATCCTCCCATTCACGGCCCACCACGGAGGAGAGCTTGACATCCAGGACAGGTAGCCCTATACACAGACTATACATTGAATAAAACATTAAAAAGCTGTGAAACATCTGTATTTTGAAATGCATCAAATGTAATCATTATGCTGAGAGAACTATTTGATGTTATGCTATTGTATTGTACTGTATGCCTGAAATGTGTGGTGGCATTGTAAAGCATATTTCAACTATGATACCTGAAGTCTAACTTCAAGAAAAAGCTGGTTGAAATGATGGAAGAACACTTTTCTGAGTGCCTCCTGTTTGCCATTGTCTATTGATCTGCAACAACATTCATTTCTCTCCCTGCATTTAACCTCAGCCACTGATTCTCAGACAAGACAAAGTCGTCCGCAAAGAGGAGTCATAGATTTTGTCTCGGCAAAGCGCCGGGAGGTCAGCAAGAAGGTGTCTAGCAGACAGAAGTAGGTGTCCAAAACAAAATGGAACTATGTTCAATCATTTTTTAATTAATTAATTCATTCATTCATTTCATTAATTCATGTATCTTCACTTTGTCTGCATACCGGTATGCATTTTCAGATGTGAAGACTCTTTCCTAGTTTGCATAGTAGTGGAAGTGTATTTGCATAGTATAATGAAAGTGTATTTTTTTTTCCTAAGAATTACATTTAGAATGTGTCAGCGTCAACCTCTAACTCATATAGTCATAAAGTTGCCATCCTCTGACCGATTAATTGAAGGGTCCTGTCATGTCTAGCTGAGTGTGAGCTGAGTTGTGGCCTCTGATATGCCTGATAGGAAGCGCAGTGCAGAGCTGCTGCGGCTGATTGATCTGGACTTTTCCATCACCTTCTCCCTCCTTGACCTGCCGCCTGTCAACGAGTATGACATGTACATCAAAAGCTTTGGGACCACAAACACCAGACAGGTGTGTGTGTGTGTGTGTGTGTGTGTGTGTGTGTGTGTGTGTGTGTGTGTGTGTGTGTGTGTGTGTGTGTGTGTGTGTGTGTGTGTGTGTGTGTGTGTGTGTGTGTGTGTGTGTGTGTGTGTGTGTGTGTGTGTGTGTGTGTGTGTGTGTGTTAGTCAGTCAGTCAGTCAGTCAACATTATGTCAAAGAGTAAGAGATAACATTTTTATGTATCAACAGTATGAACGTAATTCTTTGTCAACTATGATGGATTAACAATGTCATTTTTCAGGCTTATGTCCAGTGCAATGAAGACAACGCAGACAGAGAGGTGCAGACTGAAGAGACGGACACGAGCGACAAGTGGACGCAGCATCCGGCTGAAACCAGCATATCATGTGGAGGTAGAGTGGACGGCAGCTCTGAACTCAACCGTCTTTTCTTACATTACATTACATTTGCCTTTTTTCTTAACTGTTCATAAGGGTAGGAGCAGGCTTCACTCAAGAGTTATATTATTGCTGAGTGCTGACCAAATTATAAGCTACAGTACAATTTGAAATACAGGAAAAAAGGCCGCACTATGCATAAATAATCACCTCGCCTAAGGCCGAACGCCAAAACGCCGAAACGTGTCTGTGGAATAAATGGTGATTATTTATGCATAGTGTGGCCTTTTTTCTTGTTTTTCAAATGTAGCTTTTTTCTTTACTCCCATCTGAGAAGTGGCTCGTCAACTGTCTTCTCAACCCCCATCGGGGTCAACGGCCTGTTGACCTTTGCCCTTTTTGTCTGTTCCCTTTGCTTCTGTTGCTGGCACAGGACCGGACCAGTCCCAGAATGCCGTGGGTGACACCGCCCTCAGGACGAATTTCGACTCTCGGCGCCTGGTGTCCTTCCTGCGCTCTGCGGCACAGGTGCAGAGGAAAGCCTCTTTGGCAGCATTACACAGCTCTCAACGAGTCTATTTTAGTCTGCTCCATAAAACACTATTAGTCATCAAAGCACATTTGTTTTGAGCGAATCCAAGATGGGTAAGTGTTTATAATTCAGTGCCATTTAGAGGTGGATATCCAATCTTGAAGGGGGGGGGGGGTGTAATTAAACAGCAGTTCAGATCTAACCATGAGATGTGTTCTTCACTGCCAAGTCATGTTCCCATCCTGATCCTGGAGACTATGTTTAACGGAGAGACTGTGTGTCCCTGTCAGGTGATGTCCGTGCTTCTGGAGGAGGACCGGGCCCAGAAACACGCGCTGACCAGGCTCAAGTCCCAGTCCGACTCGCTGTCCTTCAGCGACGGCTGCCTGCAGCTTAACACCAGGCTGTCCTTCTTGCACGGTACGCTGGCTGCTCGTGATTCGGCGGCATGCGGGGAGGAAATTCTATTCTGAGTTAAAGTGTGGCCGTGTGGCTCCTCTACCCAAACAATAAGCCTGCTGATGGCACTCATTAGGTTTACCTGCAGAACAGTTGCTGTTCCACATGAGTGCATCCAGATGGTGAATAGAAAGATTGTGGTCGTCTGTGTGTGTGTGTGTGTGTGTGTGTGTGTGTGTGTGTGTGTGTGTGTGTGTGTATGCTTGCATGAACACACCTTTGCGTATTCGTCTCAGACAGTGATTTGCGTCACAAGCCTCATTTATCAGTGACAGATCAAACGAAAGGAGATTGCGCTCTGTCAGCATGCCCTTTCTCAAACGTGTTGTGGGGTTGTGGGTGTGTGTGTGTGTGTGTGAGTGTGTGTGGGGGTGGGTACATGAGTGTGTTTGTCTTTCTGCACTCCCAGGTGATAAATCAAGAGCTTGAGTGCTCTTATGCTGGACAGTAGCGACTACCTGAGGAGTAATCTATCTCATCTGTTGACAGAGGGAGCCCAGTGGAAACTTTGATCAGAAAATGGCACTGACTTGTCAGGGACTGTGGTCTGTCACAGTCTGTTTGTGGCTAGAGGGCGGAACCAGTCTTTGACACTTTATGTTTGTGTGTGTGTGTGTGTGTGTGTGTGTGTGTGTGTGTGTGTGTGTGTACTGTATATGTGTGTGTGTGTTGTATATATGTGTGTGTGTGTGTGTGTATGTATGTGTGTACTGTATATGTGTGTGTGTGTGCTTGTGCCTGTATATGTGTGTGTGTGTGTGTGTGTGTGTGTGTGTGTGTGTGTGTGTGTGTGTGTGTGTGTGTGTGTCTGTGTGTCTGTGCTTGTGCCTGTATGTGTGTGTGTGTGTGTGTATGTGTATGTGTGTGTGTGCAGGTCGACAGGTCAGCCACCTCCACTTCTCCGATGCACAGCGGCAGACCCTGCTCTCTGTCCACGCCCCGTCCAGCTTGCCCAGTGCCATACGCTTGGACTCCCAGAGCGTCATCTGCGTGTGGAACATCTGGGAGCCGTCCAGACCTCAGAAGATCCTGGTCTACGAGTCAGAGGTGCTTCCACACACCCCTGCCAGACGCTTAGACAAGACAAGTTCATCATAGATAGATTTTTTTATGTTTTACAGTTAATTAGGTGTCGCCAGCTGACGTCATAAAGTGGGCGCACATTCGGAAAACCCTCTTTATGATGTCAAATTTATGACGTTGGTGGCGACACCTAATAGTATTCTGTCTCTAATTGCACATCTCCCCGTCTCTTCTTCACACAAATGTATAATTAAGCAATAAGCCCCGAGAGGCCGTAGTTTACACTGGTTTTAGAACAGCTAAGGGGCGTTGTTAGGCATGACGCACAAGTGGATTCAAGCCAATCATGATCAAGGAACGTTTTAGAAGCCTGAACAGCAATAAATCTAACCTTGACCTTCACCTTGACCTTGAACAGCACACACCCTATCATCTTGTCTGCTTTCCCCCCCCCCCCTCATCATCTTGTGTGCTTTTTCCCCATCATCTATCACTGCTTAGTTACGATTCTGACTTTTTGTGTTGTGCTCTCACCTGTTGTCCATTCGGGCAGGTGTGCTGCTGCTGCTTCAGTCCAGGGAAGGCCATGCTGGTGTTTGCTGGGACCACTGTGGGGTCAGTGGTGCTGTGGGACCTGCGGGAGCCCTCCAGCAGCCACTACAGCCTGACCATAGGAGAGAGCGACTGGACGCTGCGCTACCCCACCTTCTCCACTGGTCAGTCCCAAGGACTGCACTCAATAACTTACACTACTTGCAAAAAGTAGTGAAATTAGGGTGAAATTTGTTTGAGAAGAGAAAATCACCATTGCATGCTTCTACTTAAATGCCCTACTTTCATGATACTGTATAATACCACTGTAGCTTGAACTTATTAAATTTTCCATACATTTCACCCGAAAGCCAGATATCCCTAACGTTTTGTGAGCAGTGTAATTGCAATGTTGCCTGTTTACAGATGTGAACATGATTACACATTTTTCAGAACCTATTGCAAGATATCTTTGTGAGAATAGAGTGTCAACTTGTGGGGCAGCCGTGGTGTACTGGTTAGCGCACCGGGCTTGTAACCGGAGGGTTGCCGGTTCGATCCCCGACCAGTCCACCATGGCTGAAGTGCCCTTGAGCAAGGCACCTAACCCCTCACTGCTCCCCGAGCGCCGCTGGTTGGGCAGGCAGCTCACTGCTCTGGGTTGTGTGATTCACCTCACTGTGTGTTCACTGTTTGCTGTGTGTTCACTAATTCGGTTAAATTGGGTTAAATGCAGAGAACTGAATTTCCCTCACGGGATCAAAAAAGTATATATTCTATTCTTTCTTTTTTTAACTTCAGGCCTGAAATGTGATGCGAGAAAAATATGATGCTTGAAAAAAGGTGCCCATGAATCAAACTCCTGTTAAATACTGGCCTTATCTCATGGTCATAACAGTGATTGTTCTGAGTCATGATGAGCATAGTGGTTGATTGTGTATCTGGCTGAGATGTCATCTGACTCAGCTCTTCTTCCCGTAGATGCTGTGCTCTCTGGATCTGGTCACCTGTCTACTGTGCAGTCAGTCGAGCCCGTCAGCGTTCCTGTGTCCGAGGGACTCAGACCAGAGCTCCCCCTACTGGCAAACCAAGAAGGTGACACAGTCTGCCAAACCACAATAACAAAAACTCAACAGTGGCATAGATATACTGGGTTGTGTGTTAATATGTGAAATCTTTAAATTTCTTTATCCAGAATCGTTGGGATTGTCCTTCCAGTTAGCCTCTCTTGATGAAAAAGGAGTGCTTAATCTCTGGGTAAGTTCTGCTCCCTGATTCTGACCAAAAAGGAACATTCAGTGCAGTTTTAGGCCCACGTTGTCTTGGTCTTAGTGTGTTGCCTTAACAAACCCAACTGTGTGTCTTGCCATCAGGTTGTTGTGGAGCTTCCCAAATCCAGTGATGCTGGATCACAGACTGATCTGGGTGAGCCCTCTTGCATGCTACCTGTCCGTTGAGTGTACAGATGTTGGGTGAGGGGTGAGGGGAGGTGTAGGTGTACCTTTCCTCATTGTGCTGTTCTTCTCTCCTGGCTGATCTCTCGCAGGGTTGAGGCCTGGCGGGAAGGTGAAACTGCTCCACAGCTCCTCTCTGCAGACTTGTGACTCAGGGTAAGGTGCACATGTATGAATTGCCTTGTATTTACCGTTATTAGTGTGTGTATGTGTCTGTAAGCACACACACACACACATGAACACCCACACACACACACACACACACACACACATGCAATCCTCAGCATTGCTCTCTGTCTGTTGCAGGTCCTCCCCTCATGATATTGGCCATCCAGGACCACTCCAGGCCCTGCTGCTGAAATTCCTCCCCTCTGACCCCAGCCACTACTTCATCGGCACAAACATGGTCAGTGTCACCCCGCTTTTTTCTGTTGGTGAGATTAGGTAAAGAAAAACTGAGAATGATAACAAACTAAAGCATTGTTTGTGAAGCATAGATAGATAGATAGATAGATAGGTAGGTAGGTAGGTAGGTAGGTAGGTAGGTAGGTAGGTAGGTAGATAGGTTACTTACTTTATCCATCTCCAAAGGGAAATTATGATGTGATATTATGCACAGATAGATAGATAGATAGACAGATAGATAGATAGATAGATAGATAGATAGATAGATAGATAGATAGATAGATAGATAGATAGATAGATAGATAGATAGGTAGGTAGGTAGGTTACTTTATCCATCTCCGAAGGGAAATTATGGTGTGATATTATGCACAAGCACAAGGTCCTGTTTGTTCTGCTGATGTGAAACGTGAGGTGTCGAATGTTCCTCTGTGTCTGCCTAACAGGGTGTAGTGAACCACGGGACCAGGCATGGCCTGAAGGCCCCTCCTAAGTTCTACAGCCCCCTGGTGGCTGGCTTTAGGCCCGTGCAGGTCAGATCTCTGGAGTTCTGCCCCAGCGGACAGCCCCACTTCCTGGTGAGTCTGGCAGTATTTTTAAATGCTGTTTGCATCTTTGAGTATGCTGTTGTGTGAACATGCATGTGGGTGTGTGCATTTGGCGTTACTTTAATTAAACAAAGATTGCATACAATGTGTGTTGTGTTTTTCTTTTTGTGGTTAAAATGTGTTCGTGCTGTAGGTGGGCTGTGATGATGGCAGTGTGCGGTTACACTCAGTCCAGAGCGAGCAGCCCTTGTTGGAGTGGACCGGCAGCACTGGTGGGGATGAGGTGGTCTCGGTCCAGTGGGCTCTGACCCGGCCTGCTGTTTTCTGTGTGCTGGACGCCGCCTCCTGTCTGCACATCTGGGATCTGGTGGAGGACGATCAGAGGCCTGTCCTCACTGAGAGGGTTGATGTGGACAGGTCAGTGCAGGCCTGCTGCGCTGGTGATCAAATATGTGTGGTTTGCAACAAAGAGGAATGTAGTCTTACCTCATATAGTTTAGCAGCATTGGTGGTTGCATTTTATATCTGAAGTGAATTGGGTCATGATGGTCTGTCATTTTTAAAGAAAAAAAATTTGGGAAGCACTGGTTTAGATGACATATTGAATTGAGACATTGAAATGTTTATTACCTGCTAAAGAAGGAAGACGTTTAATGCAATATTTCAAGCTGGATTTGCGTTGGTTTTGTTGCTCATCTCTCATCTCTTCGATCAGGGTGACCACCATGGCTGTGTTTGGAGACCCTGCAAAGCAGAACACATACTCTGGCATCGCGCTGGCAAAGCATTCTGGGAGGATTGAAATTCATTATTTCAGGAAGCAGTTCACTGTGCCTACCCCTGCTGACAGCAAGAAGCTGGACAGACTCCTTCAAGATGCTTTCTAACCTGAGTGCCTGAGCTCACCAGTCTGGCCTACAGAGTGACTGCACAATGATCTTCAATTGTAAAACAGTTTGGCACAAGGAGGTCAAGGAGCATCTTTGTGCTCTACTTATTTTTGTAAACAGAGAGCTGTGCAGAACCATATCATGGCTTATTTATTTAGTACAGAATTGTATTTATTGCGTTTGAGATCACATTGGTGATGATGTGCCACAGTGGTATATTACTTTTGCACTTGCCATACAAATGTATGGAAATCATCCAGAGTCAACAGAGTAATTAGCATTTCATATTTGGATATTTTTATGACCAAGCAACAGTGTAGTTAATAGGAAATATAAAAAAGAAAGAATATAAGTTCAATTCACCTCAGGGAAGAATTGTTTTCATTCCATTCATTGTCTTTGTTTTTCTTTCCTTTCTTAATCTCTTGTAATTTGTTACTGGTTGTAGCCTGCTGATTATATTGGGTCCACAACATTTCCAAAAATGTCTTTGCAATAAAGACTGTCTGTGTATATTATATTTTGTCCAATTATATATTATACCACAATCAAGGACTGCTCTTATTGGATAATTACGGTTTATTATTTTGGCTTTTTAATGTTGCATAAAAAGAAAAGACTTCACTGGGAGCAAATATCTCCCCGGACTGCCTTTTCTAAGCGACAAGTATCCTAGCAACGAATTCCAAGCGGCGGCGGACTAATAAAAGGTTATCAGCATGCTAGAGGAGCTGTTGTCAAAGACACCGACGGAATTTCACAATGGGTAGAGAGCCTTTACGGTCAAACCAGTCGTTCACAGCGATGTGGTCTGTGTCGTGGTTACGGTCTGTAAAGGCGGCCCACACAACACCGCCCATTGCTGGGATAACAGTCTAGCGTTAGATGAGTTTAGCTGACAAATGTGAGAAAATCTGGTTATTGATCAAGGGATGTCTTGGATTTAAAGTTGGCGCTACAATTTGTGCGAAGTTAGTTTTTCTGTAATAGCCTATGTTCGAAAGACCTCAGTAATGTTTACATCGTCTTCTGCCCTTGAACTTGCCATTGCCACTGGATTACGGGGTCAATAGGAAACCAGTAGACCTATCCAAACATTCCGTGACACTTCAGTGACAAAATGTCCACAGAGGACGACGAGGCCCTTCGTGATTCATCGCAGAAGACGAACACTGGGGTGAAGTAGAATGTTGTAAAATCGGACTGTGTAAAGATGTCATCCTAATCTTGTATTTTTTAAGCATGCAAAAACGTCTCTGGCTTTATATGTAAATCATAGATGTAATGTAAACATACTAACATAAATATTTGATTGGAAGATACACCTTCTTCTTTTTTTTTTTAAGTCCATTTATTTCCTATCCACCAAGTAGTCTACAGTGTTGTCTTTCTCCTTCACCCCTCAAACTTACAGATAATTAATGCTGATATCCAGCACACAGTCTTCACACATGGTCTGCAGCACCTGCACCATGTCCCCTGTAAAAGACCTCCACGTCACATGACCTGTGGTGAAGGAGTGGATGGCTTCATCAGTCTCCATGACGACAGCGCAAACTCGTCCTTTAGCGCATGCTTCTACCACACCGATGGGAGTATTTGCGAGACTTCGCCTCGCTGCCACTCCATTCCTTACCTGGGTCTCACATCCACCCAGCTCCCTGACAGAGTAGTGGGCTGGGGTCCTGGAGCTGTTGTGGACCTACTTGATGGGCAGCTGAGGCCCTTGGCTCAGGCCATGGGGCCCCTGGATGTGAGGACGTGCACGGCCACAGACAATCCCACCGAGGTGGTGACGGCCGGCGAGGGGAACGTTTGCCTGTGGTGCCTCACTCACATGGTGCCCCAGGTGCAGGTGGTGGAGGGCTTGGAGAAGCAGGTGTTCACCCAGCTGGCCCTGGCTCCTCGACTCTCCAAGTATGGCCACAGGGCGTTTGCAGTGTATGGGAGTGCAGTGACTGTGGTAGATCTCAAAAAGGGGGTAATCCTGGAGAGGAGGAGTCTACATCAGAGGTGTGTGTATGTTTGGATGTTTGTTTCTGATAGGGAGGAAATGACAGTGGCATAATATGAATAGATGCCATCTAATAGCCATGTCAAACATCTTTTGTATTTCAGGGATATAACTGCTATAACATACTGCGCTCACATGGACTATTTGGTCACTGCCGCCAGAGATGTGACCATCAGAGTTTGGGGACCAGACTGGGAGCTCAAAGTAGCATTTGTGGGTCACTCAGGTGAGAGATAGAAGGCTGTATCCTCAGATGGGTAGGGTGGACAGCTTGTACACAGAGTGTAATAATGGGCGTGGTAGTGCAGTGCTAACGACACTGACTGACAGTCGGTCGACCCGGGGTTCGATTCTCCCAGTTACGAGTCTGTGTTGCTTTGGATAAGTCAAGTCAAGTCAAGTCAAGTTTATTTCTATAGCGCATTTCATACACAGGGGTCATTCAATGTGCTTTACATAAACAAAAAACAGAATGAGATAAAAGTTAAATGTCAGTCAACGTTAACTTGTTAACTTTAATTGATCACCTCTAAAGACCTTCAGGTAAACACAGCTAAACCAGATTACCTGAAACAACAGAGAGATGACCCTTGATTGACCTCTGTTCCGTATGCCCTTAGGGTTGGTGACGTCCCTGGTGTGCTGTCCTCGCTCGGGTCTCCTCCTGTCCTGCTCTCTGGATTTGACTCTGCGCTGCTGGTCCCTGGAGGAGGGGGACCAGGTGCAGAAGATCAGGGTGGCGGGGATCCACCCCCCTCTGGCCATGGGGGGACCAGTGAAAGGCGGTACCTTCTTTACTTTCTCCGAGGATGGGGTGGACTTCTGGAATATCAACAGCCTCTATCAGCTCCACTGCAAGCTCGGTGGAGACTTTTGCGGGCCTGTCCGTCAAATGATAGTCCCGCCCTGTCCCCCGCCGTATCCAGCCCGTGTGCTCTGTATCCACGGCGACCGCGATGTGACCCTCATCTCGGCTTGTACCGGAGCCATCCTCACGGGGTTAACCGCGGGCCGCAAGGTACTCTGCGCAGAGTACTGTTTGCTGAAAGAGACCATACTAGTCCTCACGGAAGATGGGGTTATGCTAACAACTAGCGCGCTAACCAATCCCATCACCGTGCTGGACGAGTGGGCGGGGCAGGGCCAGGAGCCACAGCAGTGGGAGGATGGGGAGGGAGACGGGCAGGACTCGGGTCCTGGCCCAGCGTCCTGCCTGGTGCTCTATCGCAGCTTGGCCGACAGGAAGAGAGCCCTGCAGGAGTGGAGAGACCTACAGGAGATGCGAGGCAAGAGAGCCAAGAAACAGAAATACGTGAATGACCCCAAGAACAGGTGTGTGTGTGTGTGTGTGTGTGTGTGTGTGTGTGTGTGTGTGTGTGTGTGTGTGTGTGTGTGTGTGTGTGTGTGTGTGTGTGTGTGTGTGTGTATGTGTGTGTTTTGCATCTTTGTGCATAATTCATGTGTCTATTGAAGTCCAAAGAACCTTTTTGTTGTGATGTCTCTTGCATGTCTGTGTTTGTCTTGACCTGTGCGCTTGACCCTAACTCCAGGTTTCTAGTGGTGCTGGGCCATCACAGAGGCTATGTGACCGTGCTGAAGCTGTTCACACAGAAAGTCCAGTACACCACACCGGCTCACAAAGGCCAAAATATCACCATCATACAGGCTCATCCTGAGACTAGCTACCTTCTCACAGCAGGTGAGCAGACTCACAAGCCAACGTAAACACACTACATGTCATGTTTTACGTGGCAGTGTTGAATTCCGATTGGAATTATCTGATGAGTTTTATTGGGTCTTCTGATGATTTGATTGATTGAGTGGATGAAACAAAAAAGTAAACGCACTCTCAAGCTTCAACTCATTTGATTAATACGAAAGCATGTCACAAGGCGGACTCGTTTCGGCCTATGCCATCTTCTGCGTCTTCTTGACCGTCTTGATTGATTGAGTGGTCTGGTCATGCTAATGACGCTTCTGCTGCTACTGTTGATGATGATGATGATGATGATATCAATATCATTGTGTTGTTGATGACCTAGAGATAGACAGATATTCTGGCTGACAGTGGTAGTGGTAGTAATAGTGTGCTGATTGATGCTGAAGTCTCCCCTCCCTACCCAATCTGTTAGTGGAGCAGATAAGTGCCATTTTTTAGGGATATCGTTCACATGTGGATTCAAGGCACATAAAGCACATCACATCAGTGGGTATTGTTCTTTAAAAAAAAAAAATATATGTTAGCCATCGCAAAACACCCATTTTGTTTTTGACATTTTGTTTTTCCGCCGTAGCCAAGTGATGTACAGTATTTTGCATGATGTGTCAGGTGAAGACAAGTCAGTTCTGGTGTGGAGAGTGTTCCCCTACGCTGAGGAGTGCCTGAGTGTGCACCTGAGCATCTTCTGTGGGCAGCCCCCCCTGCACCTGGCCCTGCTGGGGCCTTTGCTGGCCCTTACCTTCCAGGAGCCCGAGAGCGCCACCTACAGTCTGGCATATTACCACATGGACAACAAGAGACGCCTGGACCACCCGCCCCGACAGGACCACCTGGGCTGTATCACGGGTACACACACACACACACACACACACACACACACACACACACACACACACACACACACTTTGGCACAGACACCCACACACACGCAAGGTGTGGTGGAGCAGCGGTAGCATTGGCTCCTGACAGTCAGTCATCCCCGGTTGTTTACCCGAATCCACTGTTTGAGAGTTTGTTTGACTTTGGATAAAAGTCTGCTAAATATCAGTCACCATTACCTTCACACATACATGGATTTCATTCAGGAAAAGTACTGCTACTTAGGCGGAGTGATTTGCACACAGCACCTGAAAAGTTGCAGTAGCAGCGCTTTGCCTGAATGAGAATGTAGTTCAAAGCAAGCTTAGAAAATCACTGTGTTGTATTTTACATTGACATTTGTACACATTGTAAAATATACTAGTCACAACATGTAAATAGAACAGTTCGAGTTCTTTTGTCACTTTTGGGAGATAAGCTAGTTGGAACTACCCACCTCAATGAGCTATGAGTTAGTTATGCTAACGGTCGGTGCTTCAGACTGTGAGTTGCTGCACATATAGACGAGAGAGGTATCTACCATCTTATGTACTGTACAGTAACTCTGGGGGAGATGGTGAATAAGCTGGGCACTTTCAGTTGCCCTTCACATGAAAAGATAAACTTGACCCTGACCTTTGAGTGTGCGTGTCCAGGTCTCACTGTTAATTGTCAGCATCGAGCGTTTGCCTCCTGCAGTGAAGATGGGACTGTACGAATCTGGAATGAGGAGAATCGCTTGGTAAGGTAAGACATAGATATCGGTGTTGATGCTGTTGATGCTGAATGTTTGTGCGTGTGTGTGTGTGTGTGTGTGTGTGTGTGTGTGTGTGTGTGTGTGTGTGTGTGTGTGTGTGTGTGTGTGTGTGTCTGTGTGTGTGTGTGTGTGTGTGTGTGTGTGTGTGTGTGTGTGCGCGCATGTGTATACATATAGTACTGTATGTGTCAATGCAGGTATGCTGTCATGTGCTCATTTGTCTTTTAAGGATACTGGAACTGTTTACTGAGCTAGATTGCCTAGCCTTCATTGGCTATAAAGAAGACCTGCTACTGGGCATCAGAGGAAACCTGTACTATATCAGCTTCTCCCAGATACTGCCCCAAGACCTCCCACTTCAGGTACAGCCATGAAAGAAGGAGAATGATAGAGGGAGAGCAAAAAAAAGAGAAGGGGAATGATGGAGGGAGAGCTAAAGAAAGAGAAGGGGAATGATAGAGGGAGAGCTAAAGAAAGAGAAGGGGAATGATCGAGGGAGAGCTAAAGAGGGAGAAGAGGGGATAGAATGACACTCAGGTGGAAATTTGTAGCAACAGATGTCTTCAAGCTAAGAAGGTGTGTGAGCATTTTCTGATTTTTTTTCTCCTGTGTTTTTGTTTTTCTGTCTGCTAATAAATAGCCGCTGTGTTTAGAGAAATTTGATCCAGTTCCTGATCTGCCAATACCCCGTAAAGCTTCATGTAAAAGCAAACGGCGGTAGGTATCCACTTTGCCATCTACCATTACAGACAGTTTTTTTGCGTGCGCACTCATTCACATTTGCTGAAACCTACATACATGTCATATGACTCACACCTCCTCTTCTTTATTAGGTCTGTATGTTCCGTTCCGTCTGAGCAAGACCAGGATGTGACAGTAGACCCGGTGAGTGGCACCGTGGCATATGTTGCATGTATGTGTGCAGTTAATCTATGCTGAGTTTGCCCGTGTCACTGAAGTGGTCCTTCTCAACCCCACAGGATCTGGCGGCTCTGCAGGCTCGGAATAGAGATTTAGAGGCTCTCCAGCAGGGGGAGCTAGAGATCAGGTGTAAGCCAAAGAAACGCCCCCGAGCCCTCAGAAAGCGCATCAGAAAGGAAGCGTTCGATGCCTATATGAAACTCATATATAAAGAGCCTGTCAAAATTGATGTAAGATTTTTCCCCCCTGAACTGCTTGAAGTAATTGAATTTTCGACTAATGTAATCCTGTTTTGTCTAGATCACTTGTCTCTGTAGACTAATTTATTGGATTTGTTTCTTGCATCTTTGCCTGTCAACAGGTACCAGAGGTGGACCAATTTGATCTAAACTTTACCATGTTTCCCCCAAAACCTTGTGAAGAACGTCCTGTAACCCCACCGATCCTCAATGAGGGTTTCTTTTCAAACCACGCCAAGAAGGCAGCTAACAATACTGCCCAACCAGACCAGGAGAGACACAAAGTGAGCCGCATACATGTATTTGGCAATGACATCAGTGATTTATGTGACTGCAGTTCTGACCAGTAGTGGTTAGGTTCACTACTGGCAGGAGGCTAGTTATATACTGTAGTTATGAAATTGCAATTAAGGCATTGTATAAGAGTCATGATTGTAATAAGCCATTACAGTTGGTGCAGACACATATCTAGTGTCCTCCAGTCTTTGTTTCTTCTGTTTTATAGATATCTATCCCCGAACCATACACAAATATGGGCTTCATTCCCAACTCTGCGCTGATAGACCAGCTGTGGCCTAGGCCAGCGGTCGAAGATACTCTGCCTCCCAGTCCGCAGGAGACGGAGGAATGGAAGCTTCGCCAATGGGACTCTTTGTCCTCCGTGACCAAGTTTTTGGAATACGACGACACGGACATAGAGGGAGAGGAGTCAGATGAAGAGGAGCGGGTGCTTTTCCTGGACTCCCCCGAGCCAGAGATCACGCTGAGCCCTCTGAAGCCACCAACTCCTCCACCGGTGGCGGTAGTGGAAGAGTCATCAGCCGTCGAGGAAAAAAAACCTAAGGTGTGTGTGTGCTCGTGTGTGTGATATGTGTGTATGTTAGAATGTGTATGTATGTTATCACCAGGAATTGTTTTGTTGAATATCCAGTGTCCATTATCCAATGTGTGTGTGTGTGTGTGTGTGGGGAGGGGGGATGTTATTTCCCATTAGACCAAGGTAAGCTATGTTGATTTTATCCCATATCAGTAAGTGTCTGGGTGTCTGGGGTTATATGCAGAGATATTATATCGGCATGCTCAGTAGGCCTCAAGGACACATAACATTCATAACTTTCATTAAACTCATACTGGGTCGGTTAATTTTAGGCAAATGTGTTAAGAAAATGCTAGAGTTTATGACTCTAGGCTTGGCTCTCATCATCTTTCTATCGTTTCTGTTACAGACGCGGAAGACTCTGCCTCCTGTGAAAGACATCAAGCCTCGACCACGGCGAGTTACTACTCCCCGGGAACCCAGTCCACCACCCGCACGGACCCCCTCGCCAACTCTCCCCGAGTTCCTTGTGCAGTTCCTTGAAGAACTCTGGTTCAAGGACATCTTTCCAGACATCAAGGTGAGATGTCTGAGTTCTGTAGACGCCTTAATAACAATAACACAAACCCATGGTGCATCTAACAGTGTCATATTGTCTCTCTGTGTGTGTGTGTGTAGTGTATTCCAGCACCACTCAGTCCTGAAGACTTTGTCAAGCACCTGTTGGAGTTCATGAAGGGAGCTGACACCTCCGTTAAGATGCACCTCATGACTGCACTGCTGACTCTGTCCCAGCAGGGGGTGCTGAAGGACTCTGGTCTCGTCTTCAGAGGTTTGGTGGCCTTTCTGAGCCACTGCATCACAACTGACATGGTAAAACAAATGGCCAAGAGCTGAACTAATCTAATCAAAAACTGACCAATCTAAAAGTCCCGTTTGGACTTTGCAAATCTACAGGTTATATGTCTTGGTTAATTAATGATTAATGAGTGAATGATTAATGGTTAATTAATGGAATTAATGATTACTGGTTAAAATGAATGATTTTACATGTGTCACTGAAACTGTCTGTTAAAACCAGTGATTATGCTGTTGTATTGTCTGAGCAAGATGCCAACGAGACGATCTTCAATGCACATATCAGATACCTCTAACCTGAATACGTACACATTCAGCTGTTTGTAGTTATAATTTAAATTGACTGATATTTAGCAGTCAAAGCGACATGGACTTGCAATGGCGGGTTCGTAAACTGATCGGTTCTCAGCTGGTGTCGTTGCTCCTGCTCCTCTATGTGTGCCCTATTAGTGTTGTGTGTGTTCCAGACGGAGGCAGACCTTCGCTTTGCCCAGGAGCTGCTGAACATACTGGTGTGTCTGTGCGCTAACGACAGCGCTTTCATGGTAGAGCTTCTCGTCCTTATGGCTCACAAGCAGTTGGACTTCCAGTGAGTTCTTCATCGAGAACACAGTTGTCTTTTACAGTTGCTTTTAAGCACTTCATATTGATTATATCATATTTTGCACCATTCCTATGCATTTCATTCACTTATGTTTAGTTATTGCTAGAATTGTGTGAACGAATGTAAAGGTGTTGTGAAAAACATGATATTCCATTTCCTGTCGATGCACTTTTTCCCTCCTTCAGGAAGACTATATTGTCTCTGCTGCGGAAGATGGGACTAAAGGAAGATGAAACGAAACTGATGGAGGAGCTTAATTCCTGGCAGGATATGGTCAAGGGCCAGTCGGACATTTGGCAAGGGCTGAGAAGAAAAGCTGGCAGCTGGCTCAACATCTGGACTGTCAAATATAAGGTAGGCCATACAAAAAAATGACTTGTTGAAAAATGGTCTTTCTTTTGCGTTTCCTAATTGACCATCAAACCCATCCATTTCCACTCTACCCCTTAAACTCCCTCCTAAAGCACTAATAGTCTCAACCCCAGGTTGTTACTGTGTCAGTCTGCAAGACGAGTATGTTCAGTATGTGGGTATTTCTGATTTATGCTAACCAAGGAAAACCAAGAAGTGCTCTTGAATTACTCAGCAAATTGTTGTCCCGTGGAGGAAAAACGAATGGTGTCACGGATAGCACACATTTGACCGACCCCACATTAACTGCCTAGCTAGTGTTTCATTAGCACAATTTAGCTTGGCAAAGACCTAAACTAATGACTGCGTTGGACTTTGACGTGACCCAGGTTCTGTCTCTCTCCACCCGCCAGGAGCAGAACAGGGCCTTGCTTCTTCAGAGCTCTGGCATGATAAGTGGCATCCCGCCGGTGGAGGTGCTCAATTACTTCTGCGCGCTGCCAGAGATCACCGAGTCAGTGTCTTCACATGTCAAGCTGGGCAGGGATAAGGATGCTGTGATGATGCCTCATTTGGCCTCCAAGTAAACCCCTAACTTACTTCTCTCATACTGTACGTACACACATACTGTACATTAACCCATGGCAACTTCCTAATGTACACATGCCTGTGTGTTTGCGTAGGTCCAAGCCGATATATCGACTCGGAGAGACGTATAGCATGTCCAGGACACGTGAGTCCCGAGGTGAGACTCTCCCTCCCCTTTTGCCCCCGCCCCCCCAGCCTTTTCAGACGGCTCCCGTTTGCCCTTCTCGTTCATTAAGTTGAAACGCGAGCTATGGCGCTGACATTCACAGCACATAATCCGCTGGAAACACAAGAGCATTGACGGCACAGAGACTGAGGCCTAGCCTCCACCCTGCCTCTGTTAACTCCCCCTTCCTCCCTCTCTCTCTCTCTCTCTCTCGTGTGACACAGGCATCGTGCTCCCTCCGCTGACCTACCGACCCCTACTGCTCGGCTTCACGCGCTTCCTGAAACTGCCCCTGGCGCAGGTCCTGCTGGACCCGTTCCCCTTCTCGCCGGACCCCCACTGCCTGAAGCCCTCGCCCCGTCGCTTCTTCATGGTGGAGCAGTCGTACGTCGGCTACTACAGATAACACACGAGCGGCCCCTGTTGCGAGAGCCGCGTCTACGCGCGCGCCGACAGACGGGACAAGATGTCGGACGTCGGTGGCAGGTTCAACCTTGTGGGCCGAGTAGGACAAGCAGATGGAGGCACTCATTGATCGATCATCTGAAGAAAGTCTGTTCATCGTGCTTCAAATCAACCCTTCTGTAATTGACTTTGTAATTGATTATTGATTGTAATTGATTTAAAAAATGTGTTACTAAAGACACATATTGCTCAATAACTTGAATCAAAAATGCACAAATAGGAATATAAATCTTTTTTTATTATTATTGGTGTAACACATCAGTTAAAGCAATTGCTGGTTATTTTAAAGGGCAAAAGGTGATGCCCTGGCAACAGGATTGGGCTGGAGTTAGAAGTTAGAGGTTAAGGGCTCACTTGGAAGTTAGTTTTTTCACAGAGTTCTGCTTAACTTGATGTCAGCTACTGTGCCTCGACACATCCTAAAAAAATGCGTCTATACAAATAAATATTGCATAGCACAGAATTGTTAAAGAGGAGTTCAAAGGAAATACACAATTAACATGTTATATGCTTACAGAACTTTGTACTATAGGGTTTTACCCAGTTTTACTTACAAACACGTCTTTGATCTGTTGTTGTACAAAAATGATCCAGCACACAAATAGTCAGAATGAGAAAGTACTGACACAGCGAAGCAGAAAAACACACCATACACACACACAGGTGTCAAAGACATTCAAATCACACCAATGAATGTATTGCCATATGTTGTAAATACACCAGACTTTAAATAACACTTTTCCCAGAATTGCACAGAAGTGCTCGTCAGGATAGGTGGGGTGCAGTGCACAGTGTTTTCCTTTGGAAATGCAGCTGGTATCTGCTGGTACGGCACGTGACCCCGGGCCCCCAAATACGATTGGTGACCACAGGCACACAGACTTGTGTGACTTGATCGGGAGCCAATCAGAGGAAAGAGTGATTCTTGACATGCCTGGCTCAGTAATGATGGATAGGATACTCAGTTTCAGCTGGTAGGTCGCGCGATGACAAAAAATATGAGCTAAAACAATGTGGATGACTGAAAAGAACACATGTGCAGAGTCTAATTCTGGTTAAGCTACTTTACTGCTGCTTTGGTTCTTTCAGCACCTGGTTGACATTACACAAGCAATGGTTCACTGCCAATGCCCAAATACCTGGTCAAAGCACGTGCTAGGCCTTGTGTATATCAGATGTGTCAGGTTGTCAGCCCTAGCCTTAGTGCCCATGGTAATGCCCAGGAGTACTTCACAGAGGAGTACTGTCTGGCCCTGATTGAAACCAGCAATATAGTTAACAATAATAACCACATAGCTTTTTTGTATATATATTTTATATAAAAAAAAGAACTCACATTCAAATCTTTCACAGAGGATAATCCACATATAAACTATCATCGCAGATTGTCTGGCACTTCTTGTGTGAACTGGTTCTGTAAGCTTACGATATCCAAAACAACCTCCTTACCTGGTATGTTTACCCCTGTTATCACACAAGTCATACACAGCTGAACTTAACAGTCCTGAGCATCTCTCTTGAGGACATGCCAGAAGCTCCTGATGGTTTACATCTCAGACATAGTGTGGAGTCCGTCCAGCACGACGGCCCTGCAATCACCATGTAAGGCTGTCTCAATCAAGGGCCAGTCTTGCTGACAGCTCTCACTGCGATCCCTCCAGCTACTCAACCTCCAAGAGATCTTTGGTGAAGTTCAGCAGGTCTGCGGTCAGGAAGAGGTCACCAGATCGTCCGCCCTGCCTCAGGAGCTCCTCCAGCTGAAACAAAATGGCTTCCCGGATCTCCCCCTCCTCTGCTAAAGGCCAGTCCAGTAGCTGGGCGCTGGAGGGCATGGGGGGCAGTCCGACCTCGTACTCCTCCAGCGGGTTGGGGTACAGGAGCAGGCGGAGGGAGGGTATCCCCGCAGCCGTCCGGACCAGCGACAGCAGTCCTGTGAGGGAGAGGGGGTTCAAAGCGAGCCTCAGGCTCTGCAAGGCCCGGCAGCAGGACAGAGAGGGAAGCAGCGCGGCCAGCAGGCCGTCCGAGAGGCCGCAGCCGCAGAGGGAGAGCTGGACGAGGGAGAGGGTGGCCTGGGAGAGGAGCCGGCGCAGGGAGGGCAGCGAGGACTCGTCCAGGCGGTTCTCGCTCAGGTCCAAGCGCTGGAGGGATGACGCGTGGGGACTGCAGGACAGGTAGGACAGGTCGGCTGGCGTCAGGCTCAGGTAAGGGAGCTCTAGCACCTCAAGGGGCTGGGAGAGAGAGCTGCGGGTTGGAGAGAAACAATTAAAAAGTTGACAATATACAACGATGAAGTGCAATATAATAATATACAGTACTGATCACAACAGTTTACTGCTTCAAGCCTATATCTTCAAGTTTAGCAGTTTTATTCTATGCATTTATAGTCATTGTATGTAATGAGTTTGAAAGGAAAACCAATAAAAAATAATTTACAAAAAAAAAAAAAAAAGGTTAGCAGTTTTGTCTTGATAGATTTTTAAGTGTTTCCTGTGTTGTTTATTAAACCACTGCGATGCGGTCCTACAGAAGTCGTACCTTAGCAGCAAGCGCAGGTGCCCAGGCAGCCGCAGGGCGGTGAGGCTGAGATGCCGGAGTCCCTTCAGCCCCCCGAGGCCCTGGGACATGTCTTTGAGTGCCCCCTCCTGCCCAGGCAGGGCCCTGTGCAAGTCCAGGTTACAGTAATGCAGCTTCAGGGCGCGCAGGTGAGGGAAGGGGGCCAGCAGAGGCAGGAGCAAGGCCAGGCCCGACACCCCCAGGCTGGAGTAGCGGATGTCCAGGCCCCGGAGGCCCAGCTCGGGCAGGAGGGAGAGAAGAGCGGCGATGGAGGGAGCCGGCAGCTCTTCCACGCGGAGGTAGCGACAGTGGAGCCGCAGGGGTCCCTGAGAGGTGAGCGCCCCGCGCACGCGCTCCCAAGACCGGGCGTTGACAAACAGGTCAGCGCAGACATGCAACAGCACCGGTTCAGGGTCAAGGTCACTGCTCTCTCTGTTGAGGTCTACCGAGCCGCTCCTCTTCTGCATCTCCATCCGCCTCCTCACCCCCATCACCACCTCTCCACCCCCCTCCTCCACCCGTAGGTCCCGGAGACGGTCCACCTTCAGCCCCTTGCTCTCCAACTCCTCCTCGCTGCCCTTCTCCACTTCTACGCCTCGGCCACCTGATCCGCGGTCCCGTTTTATGGCACTGTCCCTGGTTCTCTCCGTCTCCAGGCTTCTCTTCCTCTCCCTCTCCCGTTCCCCCTCTTTTCTAACACCTTTCTGGGCAGCAACAGTAGCCTGCAGCACCATGGAGCAAAGGGCAACAGTGAGAGACCAGCCACCCATAGAGTCCTCCACACATTCGTCTTCGCACTGCAACCCGCACAGATCCAGCAACTGCAGGGCAGACCTGTAGTCAGAAAACAGGGGAGAGAGGGGGCATGAGTGATTGAGGAGACATGAAGTGAAACACTTTTACTACATCACGCTTTATACGATACAAATATCTAACTATCTAGCCGGTAAGAGCCACCATGTGATGATGTGTGACATGTCCAAGCTATGATTAACAGGCTACTGCATTCCATCGTTTATGTTGTGCGTGTCTTACACATTCATGCTTTTGCTGTGTATGGTGCATTAGCAAGCTAACATTACAGTGTGGTGGCATCAGCAGAAGTACACTGACCTCGACACGTAATCAAATACCCTGCTAAATAACTTCGAGGGATTTACAACCATACAAAACACCTGCACCATCCATCAAAACGGTTTAGTACTGTCAGTCAACCGGTGTACAAGTATCATACCTTTTGTCTGCCAATCCTCTCACAACAGCCAAGAGCAACGCCTGGACACAGAGTCGGTTAGGGGGGTTTTGTCCTGGTCGCCTCTTCTTTCCTACGGCCAGGGCACGTTCGGGCCATCGCTGTACTAATTCGCCGATGGCTAGCGGGCGACAGTAGGTGAAAGCCGCCTCGAGAAGCGGCCCGTACAATTCTCTGGGCACACTGCCGAGCCAAGACGGCGACGAACTATGGTCACTCACCACTTCCTTAGCACACAGGTCCACCAAAGAGAATACCATCGCTGTATCAGGCTGTCAATAATGAAAAGTAGGTCAAATACAACAAGTGACACTGAAATGCAAAATTAGCGAGTACACGTATGATAATACAACGCATTAAGTTAATCTTACCTTTTGCAAAACAACTCCACTCCAACTCAGTCGTGTTAGCTGATTAGCTAACTATCATTCTGGTTTATATGTTACCCATCTTGCAGGTTTAACGATCTAACGCACTATCATACAGCAGCTGAGTCAGAAGCTGATAGTAATGTGAACCTCTGCGGTAACCCAATAAATCTAAAATAAGTATTTTATGTCGAAACGAATTCACTCGCTGGTAGCTAAGTGCCTAATAAAAGCTCGAAAATTAGCAGACGCTATGGCTCCGATATCGGGTCATAGAGACAGAATTCCCCTGCCATTAAAACGTAACGTTATACAAGCAGGCTAAATACATGTAGAAAAGCTCCCTATATGACAAACCAATCCTGTCACTTTGCAATTGCAAGCTACCAGAGAATTTCTAATAAGACATTAAGACGTAGATCTGCAGCTCAGCGGGGTCTACTGTGAACTTTTCGACGATGCTTAATGATGACGCCAATAAACTGCGTCCTATTGTTTATTATCACGTTCGCGGGTAATGAAGACAACAGTCCAATGAGTCCAACTGGTCCACTATTCTGGTTATTTTACTGTCCAATGACAGACTATGGGCGCAAAAGCAATGGAAATAGCTGTCTGCACACAGATGCTAGCCACCAAGCCATTCCGAGTCACTTCACATTACAGAAGCATCAACTAAAGCAATGCAATTCAAATGGTAAATGGCACTAGCTTACCGGGTAGAAAAAATAGCGTCGTTTAGTCAGGTTAGTTTAGTTTTTCAGCACGCATTTAACGCGACCGCATGACCACAAGTACGGGAGATGTGACTTTCTACCTTTGCGAAAGACTATCAGTGTGGAAAACATCGAGCTTCATTCATCAACCTCTGTCGACACCACCCTTCAAGCATCTGCTCATCTGTCCTCCCCCCAGTGATGTAAACAGACAGTGTGTGCTATTTCCTAACAGTCAGCGAGCCATTCGATACCAAACAGCAAGCATGAAGCATCTGTCAATTCAAGTGCAATTCAAACAATCTCACGAGTGCATCATTAATTTGGCCATGGTTATAAGAAATAAATAAAATACATTATGTAGCTAGAGCATTCATGTTTTGTTGGCTTCCAACAACTTGCAACATTTTTGTTATGACCCAAAACCAGATTTGAATGCAAATATTTTATTCCCTGTCAGAAAGTGAGAACGTCAATTTAATCATCCACTGACGAGCAGTGGATGCGGAAGTTGCCCGATTTGCACGAGCGCCCCCTGGAGTGCATTTATAGTTGCCGCCAAGTCAAACAAACAGCATGTTCAGTGTCTTCTGGAGTGAGGTCAAGGCGGACTGATATAACGTAAGGGCAAGGATACAAGTTAAGGGCACACAATATCTGTAACACAACAGAAGACAACTTAAGGTGAATTCTATGTATATTATCTTGCTCTCTCAGGTATACTTACATTATAGCATGCAGTGATCATGATGCCTTTGTGTTGTGGTTTGTTTATTTGAAACCTGTTTCGAAATAGTTTTAGAAGCATTGTTTATCGCAGCCACAGTCATAGCCTACTGTAGGTAACGTGTTCTTTTGAGAACTCAAGCAACTTCTTATTTTTACTATTCTTTGACCACTGGTAGACTCAGTAATAAAGACAGTAAGACGCGTTTGACTGTAATTGACCAGGAAGTGAGAATGGGATAACCCAGTTGTGGTGGTTCACCCGGTTTACTGTAAAAAGGCGAACACACTTATCAGAGGTTGGGGGTCAAACATTACTAAACTGTTTGCTTTGCTTACAACATATGCGAATGCAGCCCACTTCTCTACTGAAAGGGCGTTGAGTTTTGAACGCTGTTATTGGACACCTTAGTTTAGTTTCCATGTTTTTCGCCGCATGTTAGCAAATTATACTTTCATTGATGATCGCCTTGCCCTATGCCCTTATCTCCTATAACAGCTCTCAATGTTGTTGTACCGATTATGAGCTACAGCTGGCGAACTATAAACTACTACTCATTTTGCGGTGGTTTATGGTATTGTATGACAATGATGCAAGGTCAACCATGTCCTCAAATGGCTTGATATTGCACTCGCATATGGGCCGCAGTCATTGAGAAATACAATATAATTTGCTCTCCACAGATGGCCAATAAAGGACTCGTCTCGTTATGGTTATTGTTGGCCTTGCATTTCAAGTCAGGAGAGTGCTATAGCAACGGGAAAGTGACTGAAGCCTGCGGAGATATGATTCCTGAGCACGGCCACCATTCCAGCCCGGAAACCCCACCATACAACATCACTCTGGACAACTACCAGTACAGTGCAGGAGGTCAAATCAGAGGTGGGTCGGTTTCTTCTGTGGTGTGTAATTCTTTTCAGGAATCATTGATGGTACAGATTGTCTAGTGCAGTCGTCTCTCTCTCCATCCACCCTTTTTTCCCACTTTTTATTCTCAACCTGCATCATCTGTACTTCCATGCCATTCTATTTAACCTTGTGATATGTTGGATAACTGCTTTGTATTCCCATAGCATTACTATATGAGAAGGTGAGTCTCTAATTCAACTCAGTTAGTAGAACTTTTGAAAAAATAGGGATTATGAAGAGAAATATCAGGAATAGGCCCTGAACTAAAGTACATAGCATGTCTGTACCTATGGAAAAAAAACTGATCAAAAACAATACAACTGAAAGAAAAAAAATGTCAATAAATGATCAAGCCTTGGCCTATCCTGTGGCACCCCTGAGCATGCATCACGGCACCCCAGGTTGCCCCAGCACCCACTGAGAAACCCTGCTCTAGTGTACTGTAAGTGGGCTAGTGTAGGAAGTTCCAGTGCCAGAGCCAGAGGTATTAACATGCAGGCATTGATGTCATAGTCAAATGTAAACACCAATTTATCCACCTTAATCCTGACTGAATGAGTAGCACCTAACCTTACATCAAATAAATTCACAAGGTGTGGCTGTTAAAAAGCAAGATTGTTATTGTGAGCAGGAGGCTATATGAGATCTAGGAGTATAGCAAGTTTTCTTCATTACAAGTGAATGACAGCATTACAGCCTCACTTAATAGCTATCGGTTATATAGATTAGAACAGTGAAACATTCCAATGGTTTGCTGACCTAAATGTTTTGCTCCATTTTACAACCTGCATACTTCCAGTGACCTTATCTGTAGTCGTGCCAGGAGGAAGCACAAAGTCTGCATATTTCAAAGGCTTTCTCATCGAAGCCCGGGCACAGGAGAGCCCTGATGATGGGGCAGTGGGTTCATTCGACCTCGTTGATCCTAGCATGTCACAGCTGCTTACGTGTGCTAACACACAGGTGAGATCCACCTCCGTCACTCTTGGCTGCGAGGGTTAATCGACAAAACAAAAATACTGAGTGGCTCCGGGCAGACTGAATCCTTGTGGAGACATAATCGTTTTAGGCCAATATTTTTTTTTCTCCTCTAAGGGGTCTGCGGTGAGTCACACCAGCGGCTCCAAAAAGACAAAAGTCCAAGCCATCTGGAGAGCTCCGGACAACCCTCCAAGCAGCATCCAGTTCAAGTGAGTGTCCAGGCACAGGTCTTCTTTTGACTTGTTTAGCATCGAGCTGAGGTGACATCGGTGTTGTCTGTTTACTCCATCCTACAGGTACACAGTGGTACAGAAGTACAAGATCTACTGGGTGCAGATAGCTGGGCCCATTGCCACTCTGAAAGGGGCCACTGCTGGTCCTCCACATTCCAGCACAACGGCACACAGCACTACCACACCAAGCACTACCACACCACCAGCAGTGCTGTCCAATCCGGTGAGAATATGTCACAGCTGATGAGCACCAACATGGTGTGTTTGGATAGATATGGCATTCCTGTGAAAGTTGGGCGGGAAGAGGACCTGTATTCAGAATCACATCTGACATCTAGTTGGCCCTGCCATTCTTGTTTTAATATTTTTCCAACTAAATATTGTGACATTAAGTGGAGTTTCTTATGATTTCAAGGATGAAAAGTTGTGCAATTATAGTGTACATACATACAGTACATACATACATACATAAAATGATGTTCCTCTCGTGTAAATGCATGATATTGTATGTTGTGTTCCATAACCTGAAATCTAATCCCGAGGACATTTTGTAATGTTTAAATAGAAGTGAACAATATTTGAAAAGCTGTGACTTGGCTGTAGCAGTGAGTCATTGCGGTTATTGCTCACACAAACCACTGCGTTAGCAGAAGTGGTCTCATTATTCTCTGTCTGTGTGATTCAAAGAAAGATGAGATGAGGACAAGGCTCCATTCAGTCTGGGGGCCATGTTTACTAACACACAGAAGATTACGTGCACTGCTGAAACTCATAGTTAGTGTGACTACTGTGAAAGAACGGTGTAATAAAATGATTAAGACCTTGGGCCCTAAATTAAATGGTAGGCAAAGTGCAAAGTATATCAACTTGCAAAGTTCCTGTGCTTTAATTATAGCTGTCGCGTGGCATGTCAGTGGATTGAGCTGACTCACTATCTGTGGTAAAAATCTTACCCATGACGTGAAATGAGTAAATCAATTTGAATGGGCTAATATAGATTTTGCACTTCGTCAAATATTGAAAATACAGTCCCTAATTTGGTCTTCTCTCCCTTCTCAGTTCAGTGCAGAGGACTGTGGCAGTAGGAAGTCTTGCCTGCGGGACCCTGTGAATTGTGATCCCAAGACAGAGCCGCAATGCTTCTTCTTGTCATTCCGGACCGAGAAACAGAGTGTGCAGTTTGAGCTGAGTGGCCCGGCAGAGGGATATGTCTCTTTTGCCCTCTCTCTGGACAAATGGATGGTAGGCATGTCATGGCGAGATATTGTACTGCTGAGACTGTGGCCTTCACAGTACAATTAAATAGCCAGTGGTTGCACAGTGATCTGCTACTCACCAGACTTGTCTCATACTGGTCTTTGTTGTTTAATACCAGTTCTGCAGGTTCTGTTTAGACACATACAGTACTTCGCTTCACTTCAATTGAAGTAATCCTTGACAGTTATGAAATCCTTTGTCCTTTTCTGCAGGGAAATGATGATGTTTATCTGTGTGTACGAGATGGGGACCGAGTGGAGATCAATGCTGCTTATGTAGCTGGACGAACTCATCCTGAACTGGCAACAGAGGTATGGTGTAACGTGGCACAACTGTCCTCATTACGTTACCAATGTGTATCACTGTGGAGATGATGGATATGCATATGGATCAAAGATAGAATTCTAAGGAGGATCTAATTACGTAATCCAGTTGGTAAGACTGGATTAAGTCTAAAATACATATACAGTACACAATATGCACAATACACAAGCCTACATATGAAGAAATAAAACAATAATAATAATTTGTTATTACTAATTTGCTTAATGCAAACATAAGTACCTTTAAACTGTTTGTTGTTAATTTTAGCTACTATAATGTGCATATTCTGTAAGTTGCTTTGCACAAAAGCGACTGCTGAATTCAATGACCAAAACCGTAACTATAAACTATAGGCCCTATAGTTTTGCTTTCCATGAATCCATGATTTTCATTGATTCATGCTCACACTCTCCCTACTTAAGCTCTCTGCCTTGTAAACCACTCCTTTGCTGACATCTGCAAAACTGTTCAAGGACCCGCTGACATGAAATACTATGCCACTGAACCTTTGTCCCATCTGTCTGACCCCGGCCCACCCCTGCTCTCATTCCCAGAATGCTCTACGAGACACAGCGTGGAGAGACTCCGAAGGCGTCATCCAATGCAGCTTCCGCCGAGACGTCAACCTTGATCGGCTCAACCAGAGCCGTTTCAACCTGGACCGGAGCTACTTCCTGTTTATGGCTCACGGGAAAGCAGAAGACGGTGAGCCAGAGCCCCCCTGCTGATATAGAAATCATGTGAATAGGTTACGGCCTTGGCACCCTTGTGTGAGCCATCAGCACCCTATTTGTTGGGAGCGGAGTGTAATTTACAGTGCCAGACTCTGGTTGCTCGCTCGCGTCTCAGGTGTAAATGAAACGCTCGCCAAAGGCGTCGCTGAGCAGCCCAGCTGATGTTATGAGACGTTTTGCACCTTGCTCGTGTGATCCCCACTGTGGTTGGCACCAGCTGAGGTTACACTTGCAGCTTTTTTTCTGGTCTGTGTTGACTCCAGCTGTAAAATTCAGTCTTTATATTGTGGAGTTGTGCGGTTGTATAATAACCTTCGACTGTAATTACAAAAACAGTCCACTTTTTTAACTGTAGAGCTTTAAAGTGCCCAAAACCTTTCCTTAAGAGTGTCATGAGTGAACAACAGTCATGAGTATGTGTCTGGAGGGTTAGTCATGGCCTGTGTTAAAAATAGATGTTTTTTTCCTTAGCACTTCTGTAACCATTTACAAATCGGACCTGCTGGGATAAAGGACAACTCTGGTCTAAGGACAACCTAAGATCTTGTTTTGCATGATAACGAGTGTACACTTTCCTTAGTGGATCTAAGTTTGTGTTTACAACTAAATTGCTTATAGCCTAGCCCCTGGGAGCAGGTTTACTTTTTTAAGCTATTATCTGGGCTAGAAATCATTTCAGATCTACGCGACTCTGGAGAGGGTCTCTCTATACAGTCGTTATATACCCTAGGTTGTTCTTGATACCGCAGTTGTCATTTAATGCCTAAACTTAACGTGTTTTATCTGCACTAATTCTTCCTCAAGGTGCGGTTCATAGGCACAGCCGCCAGCCGTTAATCTCCACCTATCAGAAAGTCATCACCGGACCGCCTGAGAACCTCAGTGGTTCCCGATCGCCCCTGCTCATCAAGTTTCATGGTGAGGTCACGCACCACATCGTATTTTCTTGTGTGTTCTCATTCCGCCCTTTACAAGGTGCCACGCTCCCACATATCACTGAGCAAGGGCTGTCTTCAACTCGTTAGACTTTGAGCATCATTTTTATCTCTTAAGACTAGAGCAATTTGTTTGGTGTTAGAGATGGACCAACCATGTGTTGGTTAGGTACAGACAAAGTGAAATGTAATATAAAGAAGCATCCACGTTTTGTCTGGCATCTATAAATATATTTTGGATGTGCACTCCACTTCTCCACAAACATGATTCCAATTAATCACCAGAGGTTAAGAGAGGAATGTGCACCAGAGAGGATTTTAATTACAAAATATATGTATATTTATTTTCCCTCTATAAAATACTCAGTATCTTCAATTGTTAGGTGCTGACCCTCATGACTTAATAAAATTGAAACATAATTACAGAAAAAAAAAAAATCACCAGAGGATAATTTTTATACCTGTTATTATTAGTCAACTTTTCCAAGGGTGTCTATAATTCTGGATGCTGTAAGTAATAGGTAATAATCACAGGCTAACCTGTGATTTATAGAACATCTCTCTGTGTCTAACTTTTGATTTGGGTCTCCAGGTGCGTTTATGCTGGTTGCATGGATGACCACAGTTAGCACAGGTGTCATCTTCGCTCGCTACTTCAAACATGACTGGTCCGAAACCCCTTTGTTTGGCCAGCAAGTGTGGTTTCAGGTATGGGGTAGTATGTTATCTGTCAACACAATGTACTGTCACAATTGGTTAATTGGTCTTACATGCGGCCAGTGTTAATTTTGCAGACATTTATTTCTCTTATACTCGCTAGTTGTGTGTTCTCCACAGATGCATCGGGTGCTGATGGTGCTGACGGTGGTGTTGACGTGTGTGGGTTTCGCTCTGCCGTTCGTCTACAGAGGAGGCTGGAGCAAAGTAAGGGACACAGACAGACACCCTGTAGTAGAAATATTTCATAATTTAGCTTTAGTCACGACCGCAGCCTTTGATCACACCAAAACCTGGTCAACCAACTGCCCTTGGCCGGGTTTCCCAGATTCGTTAAGAAGCTCTTAAGTGCTGAGAACTTCTTAGGAGCGTTCTTAGAACGTTCTTAGAGCACTCCTAAGAAGTTCTTAGCACTTAAGAGCTTCTTAACGAATCTGGGAAACCCGGCCCTTGTTAGTGACCCTTTGAAAATTTGATGATGCAACTGCCCAGGTTGTGACTTTTGGCTTTCTTCTTGACCCAATCAAGAGAGGACACAACGCCTTAAATGCGGAGAGAACACACACACGCAGGAGGTCAGTCGGGCTGCCGCCTTAAGTGGCACGTCATGCTGACCTCCGGCCGTAGTTTTGAAACAGTTGTTAGCTAATAAATGTATTACCACGTTTTGCAATCTTTAAACCTGCCTTTGTCTGCTTGCGTTGAACTTTTCATACTTCAACCCGTTCTGCCCTTGTTGACCTGGTCACTCACTCTGGCAAAACATGCCAGGGTCATATGACGCTGGTTTCCAGTGCACGTGTGTGAGCCGTATAAGGGGCCCATGGTGGGCAATAACAAGCATGATCAATCATGTTAGCATACAAACACACACATACATACACAGACAGAGACACACACGCACACACGCACACACACACAAACACATGCACGTGAGCCAGC
Source organism: Sardina pilchardus (assembly GCF_963854185.1). Taxonomy (NCBI): domain Eukaryota; kingdom Metazoa; phylum Chordata; class Actinopteri; order Clupeiformes; family Clupeidae; genus Sardina; species Sardina pilchardus. The sequence continues at coordinate 8,749,145 of NC_085012.1, forward strand.
AAATATTTTTTTCTGGTGCTTACCGCTATTCTAGTGCACAGTTCTAGTTCTGTGTAGACAGACACACACACACACACACACACACACACACACACCCCTACACATGTTAATACATATACACCCCTCACACACACACACACACACACGCACCTACACATGTTCATACATATACACCCCCCCACACACACACACATCTTTTAACACCTCTCCCAAAAGAGTGTCTGAGTGGCTATTCTGCGCCAACTGTGTGTCATACTCTTTCTCACTGCCTCCGCCGCACAGCTGCCAGATGACGGACTGTCCCTCCGCATTCTTAGAATGTGTCATCCTGTCACACGCAGACTGCCCGTGTGGTGTTTGAGAAGTCCCCGCCTCAACCACTGACTAAATCACTGGCCCTAACAAGGGCTCAGGGGTGAAGAATGACGGATATGACGGAATGATATTCACATCTCTGACTCGCTAGTCCTCCCTGCTCCTCACAATTGTATCTTTCTTTAAACTGAGGAGCTAATTCTTGTCTTTGGACTCCCTGTTAAAGACAGACAATATCACAGTGTTTTTTTGTTTTTTTTGTATCAGTGACAAGTACATTTAGTGGAATTACTGGACTCTGCGGCTACAGATTGCTGCTTTTTTGCCATGTGTTGGTGATGCATTTGTGACTCACGTTGGACATCTGTAATGCTATTAGTTGCCAAAAGCAAAATGCCAGCCTTTTCCCATTCTCTGCTTATCACACTGTTCCGTATTTCCACCACCAGAGGGCAGTCTCTACTTTGACACTAACTACTTGGGTGAGAGTCAGTCCTCTGGAAAACCGGTGTGCCTTTGTATAATGCCTGGGCTGTACTTTTCTGGCATAGAGTAGAAGTAAAACATAGTAACATTTACGTGCGTGCGTGCGTGCGTGTGTGTTTGAGAGACTGCTGAATAATGTTGAATCAAAATGCAACCTTTGCACTCATTCCTCTATGTGCACAAATTGCCTACGTTTCCCTCAGTGAAAGTAGATAACCATTATGTCTAGCTCTAAAATGACTGTGACTGACTCCAGCAATTTAATTGGATGTGTGTGTTTTTTTTTTTGTTTTTTTTTGCCAGGACAATGGGAAGCTTATAGATTGTACACTATATATAGCCAACTGTAATGGAAAACTGTAATGGAGGATAATAGATGATGATAACCCCTGCAGCAGGCCCTGACCTGAATCCTGACCCTCTTGTTTGTTATGTCATGTGGTGTTCCGCAGCGAGCCGGATCCCACCCTTACCTTGGCTGCACTGTCATGGCCCTGGCCGTTATCCAGCCAATCATGGCTCTCCTCAGACCGTCTCCAGATTCCTCCCAGTAAGTGAGACGTCACGAGGGTCACCTCAAAGGAAAATTCCGGCAATTTTTCTCATAGATTTCTCGAGGTCACCAAGTACTGCCGGTACCAAAAACAACCGGTTTTAACTATATCGAGTTGATGCTGCCATTAGTTAGAGTTGTCAGGAAGGCGCTGTGCCGGAATTCTCCTTTAAGGTAGGGGCATTTGAAATCTACTTATTAAAATAGCACAGGTGCTTCTAGACATCACTGAAATGTGACTCATGTAATTGAGGATTAGGTTTGAGGAAAGACAGTGAGTCACCCTAATAATGTCCGTGTCCTTTTTTTTTTTTTTATAGTCGCCCCATCTTTAATTGGATGCACTGGAGTGCAGGGACCCTCGCGCAGATTATTGCAGGTAAAGGAGACCATTTCCACTCAGGTGGCGATGATGGTGATGAGAATGTGAGCACAGTTGGTCGTCCGTGGCTGACACACTCCATCTCTTTGTGTGTGTGTGTGTGTGTGTGCGTGTGCGTGTGCGTGTGCGTGTGCGTGTGCGTGTGCGTGTGCGTGTGCGTGTGCGTGTGCGTGTGCGTGTGCGTGTAGTCGCTGCCATGTTCCTGGGCATCCACCAGCAGGCCCTGCTTCTGCCAGAGCCTTGGTCCACTGGCCTCCTGGTGGGGTGTGTGGTCTGGGGAGTTTTGGCAGATCTGGTTTTCGAGCTCCATGTTAGAGGCTATCTTCCACCAGGTTAGTTTTACCAACACTATTGGATGTCTTAAACACTGCTGTCAAGTTGATGTGAAAATTACACACCCTTTTAAATGCTGTTTTGAGCGTCTACGGTCTTTGTCAAAGTCGTATATGCTCATATTTCAATCAGCCTAAGTCTAAAGAGCATTTATTGAGGATTTGTTTTGTATTGCTTGATGAACTCTCTACTAGTTTGGCCAACTGCATGTTTCTTTCCCAGATATCTCCCCTTTTCTCTTTCCCTTTTCTCTCCACGCAAGAAGTTCACCTACTTGCCGAATGCAATTATTTTGTGTCCTTTTTAATGATTAATGCTGTTGTGCCTCAGAGGGAGAAAATCAATCGCAACGTCTGATTGTATAAAGCGGTAGAGGTCTGTTCTTGGAGATACATTGTTAGTGGTCGGTTTGCGGCGGAGAATACTAATCAGGTGGAAATGCCAGTGCAAGCTGCTCTTAAGCACATTTGCCGTAAGCTCGGGGTAATGCATGCACGGGTCCTTTCCTGAACTCGACTAAAATGCTTTTTTCTCCCTTTTCAAATTGCACGTTCTTTTCTACAGCCTTGAATCACTCCCCTCTATTTTCCAGTAGCTATTCATTTGGTGTGTCTTCTTCGGCAATGGGGGAAACAGTGCATTTTTGCATGCTTATGTAAGCCAGGTATTTGAATTACCATAGCAATCATTGAGTAACTTTATTCAACAGGGAGCCAGGCTGAAGACAAAGAGCACATCTTGCCCACCTCCTCAGAGAGAAAGGTAAGCAAAGAGGGGACAGAGGTGCTGATTATACAATTACACACCGTGAAACTGTCAAAACGTTAATGCAGAATCTTTCACACTTGTTACAGGAGTTCCCGTTCAAAAGGATACTTTTTGGGGTCTTCCTCTGTGGAAACCTGGCCTTCCTCATCACTTTGATAAGCCTGATTAGTAATCTGTGACCCATGAGAGACACTTCACAGATTGTAGCACATTTTGCACTCAGGAAGGTAGTTCAATATCTGACGAATGGGGAGATATAGTATTTTACCAACCAGCTATCTTTTTGAAAGTTTACATTTTTACATCCTTGTATAGAAATGTCTATGTTTTATACATTCCAGTCTTAAAGAGGGTACCAGTGGTATTGCACATTACAATTCATATGGGGAATATCACATGTATGCTAATGTCAGAACATTTCACGGCAGAAAATCCAAACTTTTAACTGCACTGAATTCAAGTGAATTTAGCAGTAGATAGGTAGGTCCTGTTGTCCTTTGAAAACATTCCCTGTTGAAAGATGTTGTGTTCAGTTGTTTTGAATCTAACTTGTTTTCTAACTGATTGCCAGGTTATGTTAAGTCAAATGCTAATTCCTTGTTCCTAATTTCGAATGCTAATTTATTGATGTGGTAAAATGCACCTGTTGATGCTTGATTATTCTTGTTTAAGCATTTCCAGATCCATACCAGATTTGATTTTTGTAGAGCTACTACTGGTATGCCACATCTCCTTACCCTCATTTTGTATCCGTGTTTCTTTTATACTATGGGTTTTGCTCTACCATCGGTCGCACATCGCAAAGAACTTGTAATGTATGTTTTTTTGAGAGAGACAGTGAGAATGGTGTTATAATGAAATGTATGAAGTTGTCAAAACATGCTGAAAAGCATTTTTTTTTATCTTCTCTCAGAGACTAAAAACAAAGAGGAAAGATTTAGCTCAGTTGTCCGATCTAGCACATAGAAGCATTAAGTGCGTGTGTGTGTGTGTGTGTGTGTGTGTGTGTGTGTGTGTGTGTGTGTGTGTGTGTGTGTGTGTGTGTGTGTGTGTGTGTGTGTGTGTGTGTGTGTGTGTGTGTGTGTGTGTGTGTGTGTGCACTTTCCACACAATATGTGTGCAATGACAATTTGAGTGATCACTAAATTTATGCCATGTGCTGCCTGTAAATGAATGCTTATTATGAGCTTCCTAAGCCAAAGACGTTAGCAGGGAAATTGTGTCTAGTTCACTGAACAAACTTGATTTTTTTTTTATCTCCTCAGCAAGTCTGTAACCATGAAAGCCTGTGTTTTTTCAAGTTGTATGACCATTTTTAGATGTTAAATTGCTGGAGTACTAAAGACTCATGGCAATGAGCTGAAATTTAATTTATTTTTTTAATTACATTATTCATCCAGGTACTGTTTGCACTGCCCTTTCATGCTTTAGTGTAAAGTATCTAATTATAATTTACAATCTACCTACAAATAACTAAATTGAGTCTACATTCAATCATATATGTAATGTCAAAATGATAAAGATGCCACTTGTATACTGAGATTTTTTTTTTTTAAATAAATAAATATCCTTGCTAAAATGACTAATCTCATCTCATAAAATGTATTGTATATCAATATTATCTTACATGTAGTACATGTATGACATCAGATATGATGATATCAGAAAGGAAGGAATTTAATTGTCGCATTTTGCCCATACATATTTATTGTTGCACTATTGTTTTCGGAACACTTGCATTGTAAATACAAACATTTGTTTTTTGTCATATTGAAGGCAATTAGATTTTTTGCAACAAGTGATTGGCTCACACAAATTCAAAGATTAGCAAGCAGAACAGAGAATGTTGTAAGCATAATGGCTCCACATAAAAGCATACAAACATATATGTATATATTTTAGACAATAAATTAAAAGTCATGGTCAATAGAGTTTCTATTAGCTGCTCTTAAATGTTTTTTTTTTAAAAATGTTTTGACTTGTTTACTTCTAGCTTTTGGCGCAAATGTGTATCGAGATAATTATACTTTCAGCTGCATCATTACTTTTTTTTAAATTTAATACTTGGAGAAAAAAAAAAGTAAAAGTCATTGCCCATTGTTACAAACCCATGAGTAGCACTCAATAGGAGATTCATGTAAAATTGTATGCATAAGTTTTCCAAATTATGTGATAATAATACTGCATTGGCTTCATATCTTTGTGCTTGGAAAATTACAAATCTGGTCTCTGATGAAAATACAGTAGGAAAATACAGTACATATAGCTCTTTCTACTATGACAGTACAATAAAAATAAGCAGTCTGCTTTTCTGAATTTGAAAATAGTGTATAAGCAGTAGTTGACTAAAACATTACATTCAGATAACATTCAGGCATCTTGGCGTACATACATACACTTTTTTTCCTTCTTAGCATCTGCAGGACACACACAGAGCATTGGAAATTTCACATAAGCAGCTGACAGCGGCCAGTGTTATGTCACATGAAACAAATGTGATTAATTTTCTCATGTAGCACTGCAAAAAAAAAAAGTCTGTTATGTAAGACAGAGTAAGTGGTTGTCAGTCGATATCCATTTTGTTGATCAGGCGTTCCGCTTTTATTGGTTGTTAGCAAACTCTCCGGCTTCCCATCGGAGAGCCATGGCACTTTTACGGCGACCAGCCAAGTACATTTCTGGAAACTAGACAGCAAATCAGATGGATTAGTACAAAAAACAACATCGGATCATTAGTCTTCATTTTTATATACATTTGGCCACTGAATAGATATGTCATTGACACATGGGACAAAACATGTCCACCATTGTAATGGCTGGCAAGTTTGATAACTTTAATTTTAAGCGTTATGAAGGATAGGACTATCAATAGACTATCATCATTATATTGTCAGTGTTGCATGAAATTTGTGACGCTTAATGACTTCTCATTAAAGCTAAAACAGCAAAAGCGTACTTACCCTGTTGTCACAGGACACTATGGAGCGATCCATCTTGTATGTCTTCATGGGAGAAGATGGGGAGGACTTGCATTTTATAGGCATATCCTCTGAAATATAATAAATCAATACATGATCACAAAATGTGTAGTGTTGTGTCCTAGAACATGAATTTTTTTCTACAAGAATAATGTATAAGACGGAGCAATTATCACATGGACATACCTGACTTATCAAATGCACTGTTTAGGAGATTTGGGGAGACCACAATTGTGTTGAATTTCTCCTTAGTATACATGCTTGCCCGCTGTCTCCTCAGCTCCTCCTCACGCTGCTTGACCATCTTAATCTCCTCGTCGATGAGGGACTGTGTGCTTCGGGAGCGTAGCTTGAAGAAGGGGTTGTTTAGGAACATGCTGTCCTGGCTCTCCTCAACAGCTGAGTTGAGGCAGAATTCGGACGCGCTGCGGATGATCAGGTTGGATGTCTCTAGGATGATCACATTGGAGGACTCGTTGGAGTTCCAGTTGCCTGGGTGGGCAGCCCCCAAGTCTTTTCCATAACGCTTTGGGCTGCAGGGATAAGGATCAGGCTCCAGGATGATGACATTGTTCGCAGCAAACTCTCGTTTCTGTGCACCCTTGACTGGCGACGAAGTGATTATAAAAGACGGTGTTGGGTTGCTAGGTGATCTTGGAATGTTGCAGCCGTCGTCTTGATGCTCGAACATCTTCCTCTTCTCGTCCACCTCCTGGCAGAGTTTGGTGGGGTGAATGACGACCGGCCTGGCTTTGGCTTGCACAAAATCGCATGAGCTGGATGAGGACAGGGCTCTTTCGCGTCTGAAGTTCTCCTCTCTTTCCATGGTCAAGCGGATCTCTCTCTCAACAGGGGTCTCTGGGTCATCATAAGGGGATCTGTAGCTCAAGTCGTCAAGGCCAGAGTCTTCAGAGCAGGGGCTGAACTGAGTGTGTGGATAGTCTCCCCCAAGAGCCAGATTCTCAAAGTCAGGATCTCTCCTGGGCCTGTCGATGTTGCGGACTGGTGTGTACATGAAGCTGTGGCTGCCTTGGCAGAGGCCTGGTTTAGGGGTGGTGGGTGACTGGACCGTGGCCGTCTTAGCCATTTTAGTCTGTTCCTCCATTTCCAGCCATTGTTTGCGAGCCACCCGGAAGTCCACATGCTCTGTGCTGACGTTCTCACTCTTCATCTCCTGGATCACGCAGTAGTCTTTGGGCATCTTCTTGTCACCTTCTGAATGTTGAGAAGCGTGTTTGTTGTTGGACCCCTTTCCATTTTCCTCATCATCTTCAGAGATTTTTGACAACCCATGGAACAGCGTTGGAGTGGTATAGGCCACCTCCCTCTTTTCAAAATCGGAGTCAGTCTCAGGCTGCTCTAGAATTTCATCCCCGAGTGGGATCTCAGACTCACTCTCCTGGTTAACATCCTTTGGGTCATCATCTTCCTCATCGTCAATTGAAGGCTTTTGGATGAAGAGCTCCTGTGCACTCAACTGCAGACTGTCCAAATACGAGTCGTCGTCCTCTTTGTTGATGGAGGATGAAAATATGGTCCTCCACTTGTCGTCACCCTCACTATCTGAAGATGCAACAGCTATCTCTACACGCAGACACTCATCTAATTCTTCTGGGTCGTGACAGGACTCTGTAGATACCTCTGATAAGGCCTCTTCTCGGATGAACTGTTCTAGCATTGACTCCTCCACCTCATCACAGGTCAAATTGTCAACTGCGTCATCTGTTGGCATGAGGTTTAAGGCCTTCATGGCATCTTCTGAGTCTTCTTCAGGTTCCTCGGTGTCCAAAGCATCTGGCAAGGCATCTCCTGACTGGTCTTCCACTAGTGGTTCTTGTGTTTTGGGGGCAGAGTCATTTTCACACACACTATCTCCGCTTGATGGTGGATCTGACAGAGAGGAGGTGACTGACTCATGGTGGTTTAGCTCTTCAGGTGTAGCCTCTAAGATCAGAGCCTCCTTCGGGCAAGGGATGTCATCCAATTCTGACGTGTCCGTCATGCTAGGAGGCAGGTCTGCTAAAATATCCACCACCACCTTACTTCCCATTGTCTCCAAGAACTCTTCATAGCAGTCTTGTTCATCGATGTTGCTTGGGCTTTCATTCTCAGGTAACTCAGTCTCTTGAGGTTCCTGTTCAAAGTCGGCTACATTTCCTGATTCCAGTTGTTCACTGGTCTCCATGGTTACAGCCTTGGAAAGGGACTCGGCTTGACTCTGAGAGGGACTGCTGCCTTCACTCAGTTCTTTTCCATCCACCTCTGTCACCTCAGTCGTAGCTCCCTGCAGAAGGGAGAGAATTGTTGTCTGTCAAAAGAAAAGGCAACACTCATCTGTATTCCTGTCCTGGCTGATCAGCTATACTCCTATTCTAATTTCTTTTCTTTCTTTCTTTCTTTCTTTCTTTCTTTCCCTCCCTTAATGCTCTTTTTTTATTGTTTTGTCTTAAGCAGAGTTGTTATGTTTCTTAGCTGTGTTAGAAGGACCGTTTGCAGTTTCCTTTATCTGTCTAACTCGGCTCTTGTCTCCCCACTGTATTGATCACTCTGAGCTTATTCCTACACAATATATTTCTCTTCATACCATTCTTATTTCCCTCTTGACCTGCAAGATACTGCTGCACAAAAGCAGTCTCTGGTTAGATATTAATTTCACACCATGCAGTAAACCTCCAAACAAGATGGATTTCACAAGTCAAGACAAACACGCAAACACAAGCTCATGAACAGTCAATAGAAGAGAGCAGATTTTTTAGTGAAAGAGTATTGCACACAAAACACTGCAATATTTATTGTGTTTGTGATGGGATCAGTGTTTATGCTCTAAGACACTCAAGATATTGAGTGAGTATAGAAACGTGCTTAGTGAGAGGATTCAGTATATTTCAATGTGTATAGAATTGGCAGTTGGTTAATCCCTCTATTTAAGCATGCAGTTAGAAGGAAAAAGGCAGAAAAAGAAGTAATTTGTTGATTTTGCCAGTCAACTATCCATTCCATTGCACACAGATCCTTACCTTGTATAGTTCTGAACTGGCAGAGAATGCCCTGTCAAACTTTCGTCTATTAAAGCAGATAACAGGGAAAGCCTTCAGTCAGTCACTGCATCAAAAATTAAAGGCTGAGTGAGAGCAGCCGTAATTAATGGGGGGACTTGAAAAGCTGTTTTATTTACTATCACTGTGAATCATTTCACAAAGTGGGTTATGCATAGAGAGAGAGACAGCGAAGGCAGCTGAGATTGAATTAAAAGGGACCCATTATGTAAGACTGCAGGACTAGTTCTCTCGCCCACATGCAGCAGGCGACACAGCACAGCACAGCTATGTCCCTGCAGTCAGATAGCCCCTGGATCTACTTAAGCCCCACGAGATGAGGGGAGGAGAGCTCAGCTCAGCAAGAGCCCGGCAACCTGGGGTATTTCAAATCCCAGCGCTATTCCACCCACACAGTTCCGGAAGCCGAGAGAAAAACACAGAGTACCTGTGCATGTTTTTGGTGTGTTTTTTTTTTCTCACACCACCGCCTGTGCACGACTTTTGTTTTTAATTACAGTGTTTTTATTTATTTGGCAAAAACAGTGAGTACTGGGAGTACTAAACATTATTTTTTCAGAAGCTATTAACGACAACCAATTATCGTGTCGTGCAGGTGTCCAATTTGTTTTTGCAATCACTGTTATTTGCTCTTAGCCGCCGCGGCTGAGTTGTGAGTGAGGTTGACAGAGGTCATGTTGTCTGCTGGGACACTGAGCCCGCTGGCGGTGAGCTCATCCCTGCACTCCTGCCAAGAGCCAGAGATGTTCCCTCTGATCCTCGACCGCTTTTCACACCAGGGAGGAACTAACAGAGACAGTGCTGACTCGGCCATAACAACATCATCTATAATCCTCATCGCCTTCATGACGCTGTGTGTGTGTGCGTGTGTGTGCGTGTGTGTGCGTGCGTGCGTGCGTGCGTGCGTGCGTGCGTGTGTGTGTGCGTGTGTGTGTGTGTGTGTAGTTCACAGTGGTTCTAGCATGCCCACATTTGGATCCCCCTCCAAAAAAGAGTAAAACAAAAGAATGTTACAGACTAACACAATGACCAGTTACTGCATTCTCACAGTTCTGAGAGAGAGAGAAAAAAGACATCCCACCTAATCAGCCTCTTCAAAAAGTGGAATTATGAAACATGTGACTCTTGGCATATATTTAACTCATAATTGCCATCATTAAAGACAATTAGACCAGAGACAAAGTATACTATGGAAGCTACACAAAACAGGCACATATGACAACAAAACAAAACACTCCTCTCCCATCTGATGTGCTCCTGAAATTCTATTACATTTACCCGCAATGAGGCTTGACAAAAGGCACCATGCCCAATCAAAATAAGCAAGCGGCAAACCTCCAAATGCCATGACAACGGCATAACAGCTCAGCTGTTGGCAACCAAACTTCACCTCCACTCCGCTGCTCAGCCCCAGCATTTTTTTTCGCCCCTCCAGTGTGTCAGTGCGGATCCGATAAATAATTCAGCGAGAGATTTCTGAATTAGAACCCCGCAAAAAAAAAAAAAAAAAACAGACAGACAGAGGGGTGTCATCACATTCCAGAACCTACCAGAAGCTTTAGCCAGAGCAGCCAGAAGGAGATCATCTCTACAAAAGAAAGGTCCCACCACAATTATGCTCCTCACCGCTGGACGGACATGCACTTTGGGCTTATGTGAGGTCGGGTCATGGGAGATACATACCCGACAGATTTTTTTTTCGAGGCGGGGAAGTGTGAATTGATCGGTGGTGGCTTTCTCAGTGCAACCACCGTGATGAGAGGACTATTGACATAGCTATCACTGTGATCAGATTTGTGGTGACTGATGTTCGAACCTGAACTTCCCTCCAGCAAGTTCCCCACAGTGAATTACATGTGAAGCACGTACCACAGTCAGTGGTGCTCTCACTCTCAAGAGTGCCAATGCAGTTATTTCACTGGATCCCATAGTTTTTGTGTGTGTGTGTGTGTGATTTTGAGTTCTCATGTTGTCAGATGATCAATGAGGATTGAGGCCTCAAGGTCACCGAAATGACTGAATGAATGTTGGCATGCTGACTGGTCACCACACGCATCCTGAGTAAAAGAAAAATAACATTTCTGAAAAACCACAAGCTCAAGTCCCCCATCATTATATTCACTCGCACCTCCAGACTGGCGAATCACATGGCCCTTGTTTCCGATCACGTTGTGCATCCACCTGCCTTTCTCTTTTAACGTCACAGCCAGGCAACCGATAACTGATATCTGAAGGCAACGCACGTAAAGGCAACTTGCTTTTTCGTTTCAAGGATGTTTCGAAGCGCAGAGGCACAATGGTGCCTGAATCACTAGCGTAGACACTTGAAAGGCTGCGTGTCCTCCATGCGTGGGCAGGCCATTCAGACCCGGAGCACAAGCAGCCTGCGCGAGAAAAGGCAACATCTCAGCAGAAGCACTTACCCTTCTGCAAAGGTTAAGGCCAATTACACCCCCCTATGTGGCTCTTGCCGTAAAAACCCCCCACCAGCCATAATGCCTCAGTTACCTGAAAAAAGGCAACTCAATTAGCACACTCAGGCAGACTCTGGGTAATTTGTAAGCTAATTTACGAGAAAATTTGGCCAAGAAAAGTCTGCGAGAGATTGCAAAGTCAAATCTGCAACAAACAAGTCTGAGGGTACATATTGTGTGTCTAGTGCCCATGCTGATGTCTTGTGAAAATGCCATAGCATCACTGGCATCACTGGCATCACTCATTAGCACACTGAAGCGTTGTGTTTTTCAGGCGCAGTGACACTTTGCGCGCCCAGCGGGGTGGAGTGGCACTTAACGTGTGTGGGGGGGGGGGCACGAGTAATCAACCCCTGCAGAGGGCGACCCCCATCTCCCCTCTGGAGTGAAATGGGGAGAGAGGAGTGGAGAGGGTAGGACATGCCTAATCTGCATCCTTAATGACTTCACCACCTCTCACCCACCGCAACCCCCCCTCACGCACGCACGCACGCACGCACGCACGCACACACAACGCATGCACACACATACAACACACACACACACATACAATGCATACACACACACACACACACACACATACAACGCACACACACACATACACACACATACACACATACAACGCGCACACACACACACATACGCATACGCAGACACACACACACACACTTTCCCACTGATGCACACTCTTGTGGGCTTGATACGCATACACACACACACACACACACACACACACACACAGCATCACTGCTACTGTCCTTTTCCAGATCATACCCCCCGGAATTTTTACCACATTCCATCACTATATTCCCAAATGCCCGAACGGCCGCCACTCAAAAAATGAGACATAAATAAAACTCTCTGATCATCCAGACACACGCCCAAACAGCCGTGGGTGAAAGCCTACCTGTGTGTTGACGTTCTTAATCAGCACTTTTTAGTATGCAGAGACACTTGCACTCTCTTTAGCTCAGTTTATCCAACTACGCACGCAGCTTTAGCTGCAGAAAATAGTCTCTTGCCTATCCTGGTAGCTATACCTTTTTTTTCTTACCTCAGTTAACTTTTTTTTTCTCTAGTCTGATGTAAGCCAGTGCAACTCAGTTTCTGTCCTTGCTCAACACGAAAAAAGTACAAAGAATTCAATACAACACGTGTCGATGACAGGCATACCCTCACTGCTGTTCGAACATCACTTGCTTATCTCTCCATTTTACATTTTGATTTTCATAAGTGAACTGATGCAAACAAAACTTCAGTCATTTTGTTTTTACACACTGCAATACACATTTACACTCATCATCACATTCACACACACACACGCACACACACACACACACACACACACACACACACACACACACACACACACACACACACACACACACGCGCATACTTATTCACAGGCAACTCGCCCCATCTTGTTTGCAGGTTTTCAAAAACAGCATCCCCTCATCTCCCGATATTCAGCCCCCACCAACTTCACCCAAACAAGGCATTCCTGCATGTCAACACCAGACACAGCCCGCACATGAAGATCTCCCTCCCTCATCAAAATCTATCTGATCCACATGCATGTGTTACCTAATCAACTATTGATCTACTTAATGGTACACAAATTACTTGAAACTTCCCTGTTATTGACATGGGTACCCAGGCTTACCTCGCAGCAGCGCTGATGGAGACCGAGTGTGTACGTGAGAGTGTGCCCGTGTGTGTGTGTGTGTGTGTGTGTGTGTGTGTGTGAGAGAGAGAGAGAGAGCAAGAGAGAGAGAGAGAGTGTGTGTGTGTGTGAAGCCCGCTATGGCAAAGCTGAGTTGCTGCACTCTCTGCCTGGCTGGCTGTAGCCACAGAGACTGGAAGTCTCATTGAATGTGCCGGGAAACAGCCAATCGGAGCGCAGTCTGCCTGGTGCTCCAATACACACACACACACACACACTCCCCCACTGATGCACACTCTTGTGGGCTTGATGCGCACACACACACACACACACACACAGGATGTCTTGCTGTGCCCATATGGGATGTGACTGCAGTGATGTATATTGGATTGTGGTCCACTTTTGCTCACAAAAAAAGCACAACCTGCATAACTGCCAAATTTCTGATGGTTTGATGGTCACTGGCAATGAGTTTGAAACACATCAGAGCCTTTTAACACTTTTTAATGAAGTTGAAAAGCAGTATGATCAAAAGGGATGGAGAAAACTGGGAATTCAGCAATTCATCTTTTAAAGCATTATTGTCTTGGAATAGATTACTGATAGCTTTACCCCTTCTGTTTATAAGGGACATATCAAGCAAAGATATATATTCTGCACAGTTGCTAAATTCACATTAAATGTGAGCAAGTGAAAGACAAAGAAGGTACATATAAACACAAACAGACTCACAGACTTACATTGTATGTACATTCTCCACATGATACAGTTTTGGTTTAAGCACACTGAATCAGAAGAAAGGCAACAGTGATTTTAAGCAGTGAAAAGATGAGACCAACTCCTCCTCACAAGCTAATCAGTTTTTTTTAACAGCAGTTTTTTTTTTCAGTCATGTCCTTGTTCAAGAGAAAAAGAGAGCAAACACCCGGAGCTTTTTGATTTCCTGTTTTTTTTGTTCATCCTCTTGAAGGAATATCTATGGCAGACATAGGCGGGAGTTCTATTCTTTGGCTGTTATGCTTGCTTTCCTAGCTGTGCCATTTTCAGCCTCAAAGCTGCAGAGAGGGAAAACGGAGAAGATTTTTTAAGGACACATTTTCACAGAATATCTGCAGAAAAGCTTCTGTGTCTGTTGCAGTGGTGGAGGAATGATAAATCCGGTTAACAGTGCCATGCGTAATCTGTTTTTTTTTTTTTTTCATGTAAAGATGTTGACTGCCGTTTTAAAATGTCTCGATCAGTGAGCTGGGAGGATAATTGCACTGAATCTGGTGTAATTTAAGAGAAAATTTGAGCCTTACATAAGTCTAAGAGATTACGTAAGGGCTTCTCAAGCATATGTTATGAAATGGCACTTGAAAAATCCACAGCTCCTCAGAATTCAACCAAGGACAAACAGTTCGATTAAGCCGGGGAGACATAATCGAGCATCTTGGGAACTGTCACTCAACCTCCACTTAACAAACTCCACTGACAAACTGAGGCAGGAGCCACAGAGATTTAATGCTATCAGGAAGTTGTCTAGGAACTGGTAGATAACGCACTGAGCAGTTTCACATTTAATAAATGGTGCAAGTGTGAGTTATATTATGTTGTTCACATCTACACAATCTAAATTAATACTTTTAAAAAGGTTAGTAACAATGTTATATTAGTTGTATTAATATAGTAAATCAAAGGATAGGCCATATTAATTGACACTTAATTCAGAGCTGAATTAAGTATGAATTAATTGAATTAACCCAAATAGATAAATGTCAAGGGTGTAAGAAAAGCAGAGCCAAGATGATAGGATTTAGTAAACATTTATTGGTTTAGAGACCGACACAAGAGCATGCACAGAGAGGATGTGTGAGTTGAAGTAAAATACAAAGATAGCAGGCCGTTAGAGAGTTCTTTTCACTCAAACATTCAAGAAGTTAGAATTCATTCAGTCATTTTTATTGTAAAATAGCAAAAATATTTCACCATAACAATTCCATCGAGTGCTATGTTCTCCCAAAATAAAAGAGATGCTGTTTTCAACCACTGGGTGGAGGTAGAGGCCCTCACAAGAAACCCAGACAAGTTGTCAGTCTAAACATGCAGCATCAAATAGCTTTTACATATTTCCGATTGGGTAAAATCCTGCTGTATGATTAAGACTGACTAACAAACAAACGAAAAGCTTAGTCATCTTATCATGACAGGTTTGCAGGCTCTCTAGACTCACAAGATTATTGTTTTGTTTTCTGGTTATTGGCATAGTATTGTTAGTTGATTTGGCATGCACAGGAAATGAAGGCAGTGGTGAGTTGAGTGCAAGCTCTTCAGCGAGATGTTATCAGTAGGCATAAGAGATGCAACAGCAGTGGGCTGCTCAGAGAGCAAAGAGCCGTTTCGGTCTCTTTCTGATACCTGAGGCGGAGGGGTCCTCCATGCTGTAGATGTCTGCTGGGGGCTGGGAGCGATTCCGGACGCCACTGGGCCGCACCTCGGAACGGTGCATGTTAGTCTTGCTGGGAGAGAAGACCTTGCTGCGGTAGCCCTCGGGATGAAAGGACAGCGAGCTGTCGTCGTCGTCGTTAGGACGAGAGTTGTCGCTGTGCTCCTCGTCTTCGTCTCCGATCACGATCAGTTCGGCCTGGAAGCCCTCGTCTTCCTCTTCCTGCTCGGCGGTGCGGTAGCCCATGAAGATCATGGTGACGGGCTCGTCGGGATCGATGTCGGACGGGAGTGTGTCGGCCATGCTGACCCGGGTGTCCTCCATCACGGAGTGGAGCGGCGACACCCTCCCCAGCCCAAGTCCGGAGTCTTCCCCAAAGAAGATCTCCCCCTTGAGCCCTGGCATGGGGCTCCGTGCGGGGCTCACCCTGTGCCCGTCTGTGCCCCTCTGTGTCCCTCTGCCACCGTTCGTCTGGGCGCTCTTGGGGGTCGGGTACGGCGACAGTTTGCCACCTGAAACACTGTAGTTCGGTGGGTCTGGAATGTGCAAAGGAGAGTGCGTCGCTGGCCGTGGGCTTGGCGTGGCCTGCCTGTCGGCCGGAAGGGGACTCGGGGTGTTGGTGGGCGTCCAGAGTCCGTTGGGTGCCGGGCTGTTCTGGTCTCGGTCGGATTTCCTCGGGGTGTTGGGTCGGCTGTAAGGGCTCGAAAACACGGGCTCGTGGAGCTGGACATCAGGAGGGGTCTTCTTCTCCTCAGCCTTGCGCAAGAGCTCCTCCACATCGCCGGGGCTGAGCTCGTCCACGCCTTTGGATTCGAGGGGACGTCCGTCCGAGCTCAGGGCGTAGACAGACTTCCGGCCGTCATCAAAGACCTTCACGCCTTTGCTCTGGATGTCATCTGTGGTGATGGTCGTGGAGGAGAGGACCTGACTCTCGCCAGTGCGCTTGTCAAGCTCCACGCTGATCTCCATGGCAAACATGGCTACGGAGAGGAAAGAAGACTTTTTTCAGAGGGACTCTACTATGCTGTGCTGTATATATGAACTACAATCTGTGCCTTGTCAAAAATATAATCTGTGTAATGTATGTTATCACCCACAAATCCACAAACATTTCCAAAATAATTACAAATCATGTGATCTAAGCGGTTTAGGTCTACACCATCCTGTCTTATTTGACTGTAAGACAAACCTTTCGGGACTGTGCTTATTATTTAAACAATGACCAAACCTGAGAGGATCCCATTAAATAACTCTACCCTGATATCTAGAAGGCTACCGCTGTCCAATGAAATGCACTGTAGAGGTGGAAAAGTCCAGCTTCAGAAAGTAAAAGTCCAATCATGTATTGGTTCTACCTGTACACTTACTGTAGCACAGGTGATCTGACCAATTAGTATCCCTGACTGAATAGTTGTGCTAATTAGAATCAGCTTGAATGGTTGCACAGATACTGTATGTGAAGGACTTTTACTTTCTGAAGCTGGAGTTTTCCACCTCGTTTGAGACCAAAGAAACTGTTAAACCACAGATACTGCAGTATCATATTCAAGCATTCAAATAGCTGTGATCCATACCCCTCTTTGGGTCACCATCAGGTTCTTGCTTTGGGCTTTTCTTCCTTAAGAGTGAAGGTTTGTAAGTCTTTGGCATATCAGGAATCGGGGAGTAAATATACTGTACGGGCTCTGAAACAAAAGACAAAAGTGTTAAATTGGGTATAAATCCCCAGACTGGTCAAAGAGTAATGTGGAAAATAGTGGAAAGCAAAAAGAAAGTGTGTGTTTACCTTTTGGGATATCAGCATTTAATTCCTGTGCAGAGACATGACAGTGTGAAAACAGAATATGTACAGCAGGAAAGGAGAGTGAAGCTCAGCGTTATGTCACCTTTGCCATTTCCCACAAAATGCCTTTGTGTTCTCTCAAATATCCAGCCACAAGCAACAAGCAACATCATTTTTCAAGCCCACTGCATTGCTGACAGGTCACACCAATTACTGTACAAACCTTCCTGCTTTAGCGCCTATACCGTTCAGTCTAAACTCTCTGCAGAAAGAGTCAGAGACAGAAAAGCCACCCAGAAAAGCACACAAGCGACGGCAAACGTCGGAGATGTCAGCAATACACACATAGCAATGCACAAGCTCCGTCACAAACACCCGTAAGGTCAACAGACTCCTCAGAATCCTCAGCAAACGGGATACGTCTCATTGCTGTATCTTAACTCGAAATGTACAACCACAACAGACACGCTACTACAGCCATTCAAGCATGTGGCCGAGCAATACCTTAATGGTGTCCTCAGCCCACACACACACACCCCCCCCACACACACACACACACCTCCACATACACACGTATACCTCCACACACATCTGGCCGAGCAATACCTTAATGATGTCCTCGGCGGTCTTCTCCACCTCCTTGAGCCGTTTGAGAATGCGCTGTTCGTTTGAAGAGATCCTTATCTCCTCGGCTTCCAGGGCCTCAATCTCCTCCTCTATCCTGCAATAGGGGCAGAAAGACACTTTTAAAGGAGTATCTTAACAAATGAAATGTGACGTTGGATTACAAAGCCTACAATAGCGAATAGTGAAGTAATTGTGAGCTGTAGTTGTTTGGGCTATTTTATCCTAATTGGCCTCATGACCTGCCGCCCAGGATGCCAGTCACAAAAGGGATCAAGTCACTGCAGGGACGAGGAGATCACTTCAATATTAGTGATAGCTATTTATGTTTTTAGTTTGAGTTTTGATCACCACTAGATGTGTTGATATAGGGAATTTATATATCAAGGTGTGATGCACATGAATTTTTTTTGAAAACTGCAGCATGTACTGTATGTCAAACAACCCAGATGTTTTGCCAACTACCTGCCAGAGACCTTCAAACCCACTGTAAAGTGAGTCTGTTTCTACCAACAAAGATAGCCCAGGTCCTAGATTGTTGTACAAAGTACACTCAGAGAGGAAGCTTAATGGTTCTTCCCTTCTATAAAATCAAGAGTAATTTTGAGTCGCAAAGGACTCTGTAACCTTGTGGAATCCTATTTGTGTAAGAGCAGAGAGAGAGAGCACTTATGTGCTTTGCAAAGAGTACAGAAAAGGTCTGCACTATGAGAGAAGAAAATCTGTTCTTGGTTTTATTTCCTCACAAAGGGCAATATACACAGAGACTTCCTTAAATGTGTATCTAACACCCTTTTGTTTGGTGTTAGGTTCACAATCTTGTAAAACTCAACCTAAATCTAGAGGCCTATGGGTGAGTGTTGTGCATCAACCATATTGTGCTCGATGAACAAGCACAGAATGAACAGGGGGAAGGAGGGAGTGGTGTTAGAAAAAATGACTGGCCACAGGTCATATCAACCAATTTTGAGTTGGATTGAGAATGTACACAGTTGTGTGAAATAAATGTGTTGCGTAGTAGACAAAATAACACAAGCACTCAAAAGCCCTCTTGTTGACTTAGCTAAGGTTCCACACTTCATCAGATCACAGCACCTCATAAAACTGGGGGGTGGTTACTATACGCCAGTGTCTGGATGGTGAGAAAATGGCTTGTCAACCTCTGGCCTCTGTGTGAATTACTATGTCAGGTCAGACCAAATAGATGGACATGGTCTCATGTTTTAACACTTTTGGTTTAACAAGACGCGGCTAGACACTTGTGTGACAGGTGATGTCA
This sequence comes from Sardina pilchardus, assembly GCF_963854185.1. Classification (NCBI taxonomy): domain Eukaryota; kingdom Metazoa; phylum Chordata; class Actinopteri; order Clupeiformes; family Clupeidae; genus Sardina; species Sardina pilchardus. The sequence goes on from NC_085012.1 coordinate 8,768,264, forward strand.
CTAATAAATTCTAGCACCGCAGAGTAGACTAGACGGGGTCTTGTCTGAAATGAGCACATTCTTTTTTTTTAACAACTGTTTAAACTTGGTTCGGCTTTCACTGTTGGGCCTATAAAAGCCACAGTTATGATGGTCTGGAGAAATAGAGCTTTCAGATGGCTGGGTATAGGACTGTGACCCAGAGAGCAAGGTTAATTTGAGGTGGCTGATGAGCGCCATCCACTTGGATGATGAATGAAAACTCTGCCAGATTGCTTCTAGGCTCCAATTGTTCTTCCCCATTTAATCTATTTGGAGTTAGATTTGAGAAAGCAAAGAGCTTAAGAGAGTCTGAGTAGTGCCTTTGACCATTGATGGGTTTGGATGTGTTGTAATGCAGTTTGATTTCACCGGTGCACCATGCTGAAAAATACAACTGGTCTTTCTGTCAAGGTACATCCATAACATATCAGTAAGACGTGAAATATACTGAATGAGGCTTCATGCCATTAATGTCACAATTCATGTCATTAATTACACAATATCTCATCACCTTTGATTCTTATATTTTTGAAAAATTAAACAACACAACAATTTTATGAAAATAAAAAAATTAAAAAAATTAAATAATTTAAAAATGTGGTTTACTACTACTATACGTGATGTAGTATTACCAGGGGTTGAGTAGACGTCTGACGTAAAAGGTCTCTAGTAGTGTTAGGCCACATTAGACGTGTAGTACGGTTTAAGCCCTGTGTTTGTGCAGACAGGCCCCCGGGGAAGAGCAGACAGGTTACATAACACACTCTGCGTGAAGACGCCGGCAGAGTAACCGTTGGTTGACACATAAAGCTCATCACCAGATTTAAGTGGGTTGAGGTGGACAATCTGGGTCTAATCCCCTTCAAGTCGCCTCCCGCTTTTACTGACCACTTGACTATGCATGCATGTCTGTATACATACTCTCAAAAATGCATGAACACTGATGCACTAAAAATTGACCTGCAAGCACACACACACACACACACACACACACACACACACACACACGGATACACACACCCACACACACACACACACACACACACACACACACACACACCCCTACACTCACACACACACACACACATGTACATATGCACACACACACGTACACACCTACACTCACACACACACACACATGTACAGTATATATGCACACACACACATGCACACCTACACTCACACACACACACACACACACACACACCCACACCCCTACACTCACCCACACACATGTATATACAGTATGCACACACAGTTGGCTGTACCTGCTGATGTTGCTTTGCAGCAGTTCAGTTTGCTGCTGGTCATCCTGAGCTTGGGTCTTCAGGGCCTCCTGCTCCTCCTCCGTCTGACCGCTCAGCCCGTCCATCAGCCATTGTTCACGCAGGGCTTTTTTCTGTTCCAGACACAGCAGTCAGGAGTCAGGACAGGCGAGGATAAACAGTTCACACACTGTGGGGTTTTTCCCACTGTAACGCTTCAGCTGATACATTAACAACAAGGGAACAAAAGATTGAAGGCACTTGGCCCCGTGCTTGCCTTCAGATATTGAAGTTTGAGTTTCTCTTCTTCGATTTGTCTCCTTTTCTTCGCGATGTCCTCCTGAACTCGTCTTTTGTCCTGTGATGGATTCATAGTCATTATGAAACACATGGGTCATCACGCACAAATCAGCTTGTCATCACGTACTGTACAAATCACACATCATCAGTGATTTCATTAAGGAATACGCTGGAGTAAAAACAACCTATAGGCTCTATTTACGGTTCACTGCTAATGCAAACAATGGTTTTGCTCAAAACTCCACCAATTAAAGTAATTTTGCTCTCAATCAAAAGTTTGAACTTGGTATCTAGCATGAATAGAGACTACTGTACTGTAGGTCATTCTCTGGAATATTGCTTTATGCCGATGACAATGGATTGATAGGACAACTACAGGGCCCCTTGTGTGGTCAATTGCAACTAATGCAACAGAGCATTTAAAACAGACCATATAAGCTTTGCTTTGATAACAACTGTCACTCAGGCCCTACTGTAACATCTCCCAACTGGGATGAATCATGCTACCTGAATATACATATTCGTTTATAATAGCAGGCTGTCAGATATGTCTGCACAAAGGGGAACTCTTTCAGCATTTTGTAGCTACGTTGTAAATCCCCACATCCGACTGCAAGCTCCCAGACGGATCACATTTGCTGGTCTATTTTAAAAGCGCGGAGGGTCAGAGAAAGATTCTCCTACTGTAAGGAAGAGGAATCTGAGGAGAGACTGTTCGTCTGGGGACTAAATATACCACCAAAGAGTCTCAGTTTCCAACTTGTCCTCTCGGATTAATTAACTATCTATAAAGTAACTATAATAAAGTATCTATAACTATCTATCTATCTCAGTTTCCAACATGTCCTCTGGAATAAATAATGTAACTATCTATAAAGTAACTATACCTATCTACTGTGTCTATCTAATTTTCCAATATTCTGTGGGATTAATGATGCAACTATCTATAAAGTAACAATAATAAAGTAGCTCTAACCATTTCAGTGATATCAAGTATATACACTTTGGCCTCTCTTACCTAAAAACTGGGAACATCCCTTGAATCTTTACCTTCGATCTCGAGACTATGCATAGCCTATCAGTGTCAGATGTTCAGCTATTCATAGCGATCATAGCCATTCTTAAAGCAAGAGTCTCCGCTTCTAGGACTAAAGGACAAACCAAAATGCACTAACATTTCAGATTTGTAATTCATAAGCACTCATTTAGCTATTCTACTTATATTACAGTCAAGCTTCACTTAGTTATTTGTCAACAAACTGTAGTAGTGCCGATAGGTCTCTTTAAAGAAACCGCAGATACTCTACACATTCCTTTAGTTATGTTCGCCAATGAAATCCGTCACTGACTCACTCACTCTCGCATAAACACATTTGACCTTCACAACCAAAACATGCAGTAAATGCTTACAGTGACCACCAGTCCTCGCCCCACCCACCCACCCCCACAGCCCATGGGCTAGGTGATGCCATTTGTCCAGAGTTCCTCAACCTAGAGAGTCTTTCTAGTTTTTTAACTGGGGACATCTTGACAGCTGTGATGACAAACGCGGCTGTAAAAGGCTGCCTGTGGTGGTGTGTGTCTTTAAGCAGTGGCTGCATGGTGAAAGGGACGACGGGGTCGTACCGTTATGGCCTGCAGTCGCTCCTTCAACAGGCCGGCCTCCTCCATGCTGACCCTGAAGAGACAGGAACAGAGAATGAGTTTCCCTCAGAGTGGCTAAGGCTATGCAGTCGCAGAGCGAGAGAGAGAGAGAGAGAGAGAGAGAGAGAGAGAGAGAGAGAGAGAGAGAGAGATGAAGACAGAGAAGCCAGTAACTGAGTGGTCCGTGGAGAGTATTTGTGTCGACATCATAGGGAGACCGGAAGACGCGTGTTTGTGTGTGTGTGTGTGTGTGTGTGTGTGTGTGTGTGTGTGTGTGTGTGTGTGTGATTTAGCTTTAGGGTGGGTGTCTCATAAATGACTGGTGTTGAATTATGTGACTGGACTGGGGTCTTGTGCAGGCTTGGACTGAGCTGTGGGACACTGTAAACCTGCTGGAATAGCTTGAATGGCTGGCATGTTTCCCCCGACAGTTCACATGTCCGATTTAGACCGGAGGAGTGGAGAGGTGCATGCCTTAACCC
>NC_085012.1:8776975-8781975 GCF_963854185.1 Sardina pilchardus
TCATCCCACATGGCCCTCTCTCTCTCTTTCTCTCTCCCTCTCTCTCTCTCTCTCTCTCTCTCTTGCCCAGTGCCACTGTGTCAGAGCGACAGAGACACCCGGTAATCTCTGGCCCTTAATCTGGTCTCTAATGGTTTAAACAGTCAAATCCCACAGCTCAGCTACTTCCACAGTGGGAACTGAAGGAATGCTTGGGAGGGAGGGAGGAGCCCCATTTCACTGGACGTAGTCATCATCAAAAAATAAATGACTGGATCAACATTCTAATGTTTTTCCAGAATCACACAAAATTGTTGCTCAGAATTGTTACTGCCTGTTAATTATAGCAGTATATCAAGACAACTTGACTCAGAGAGACAAAATACTCCATCAAATGAAGCAATATCAAATCTGAAATCCGTGTGGGTGTTGAACTTGTATGCAACAGGTCAAGTATATGAATAGGATTGAGCATTTGTGGGTGTGAGTATGCGTGCACATGTGTCTGTGTGAGTTTGCAAGTGTGTGTGTGAGGGAGTATGTGTATGTGAATGTGCACGCCTGTCTGATATTCCCCATAAAAGTACTTCCTGATGACACAATGCCGTGAAGCGAGCGCATCGTGTCACACGTATCGCTGTTGCATATAGGGGCTTCCCGACTTCCACGGTAGTGACAGAGAGAGTGTGCGATTATGTGTGTGTGTGTGTGTGTGACTCCGTAAGCCTCTAGTGGCTAAGGGAAAGTGCTCCCTCTAAACTCAGCTCGCCTTTAAATCTGGGGACAAAAGGTTTAAAGACCCCCCACTGGGAATCCTGGTCGGGGGGGTAGGGGTGGGGCTGGTGTTGGTGTGTGTGTGTGTGTGGGGGGGGGGGGGGGGGAGACGAACCGGCAGGCTTAGCAGAATTAAAAGCTTATGGAATCAAAGACCCACTTTGCTCTTTTTACAATGCGCAAATCAAAAAAAGCAACAACAACATGTAGTTGTCGTTCCTTTCAAACTCAACAATGCTAGCCGCTCTGGCTAATACATCTTAATCCATCACCACAGAGAACAGACAAGCAGGGAACAGCCAGCGCCAGTAAAGTAATGGACACACACCGCACGGAAAGATAATTAAGACGCACACCGACAGGCGACCAAGAGGGAGCACTTGCAAATTGGCAGAACCGGTGTGGTGAAAGTAAACAAGATGCTAATTACCTTGACAGCAATATGAGCTGTAGAGAGAGAGAGAGAGAGAGAGAGAGAGAGAGAGAGACGAGAGAGAGAGAGAGACAGAGAGAGAGGGCAGCAGAGAGAAAGGAAGCAACAGTACTCACCGGGAGTGTGAGTGAGTGTGCGTGAAAGAGAGTGTGTGTGTCCGAGGAGTTGTCCGGCGGCGCGAGTCGTCGTGAGGGGGAAGCGTCCACTCTCCCTGTGGCTCACAGTTTGAAGTCCAGCATGGCTGAGAGTGAGAGTGAGAGCGCAGGTAGGGCAGAGAGTTGAGCTGAGGTTACTGCTGACTGGCAGACTGCCCTCTCTCCTTCTCTCTTTCTTTCTCTCCTCCTCCTCCTCCTCCTCTCTTTTCCTTCCTTCTCTATCTCCTCCTCCTCCTGCGCCCTGCCTGCACTTTGTTTCGCTATCAGTCACTCTCTCATTTACAAAATACCTCTGTCTCTTTTTCTTTGTGAGTCTGTCTATCTACTCTCAGTCAGTCTCTCTGTCTCTTCCTCCCTGTCACGCACTCTCTTTCGCTCACTCTATCCCTCCCTCCCTCTGCTCTCTCTCCCTCTCTCTTTCTCTCTCCCTCCAAAGATCATCCCATCAACTCCTCCTGAGCCTGTCAGGAGGGAGAAGCCCAACCATGTGTGAACCTGCACAACACTAGCAAACAATACCCCTCTCATGCACACACACACACACACACACACACACACACACACACACACACACACACACACACACACACACACACACTCACACACACACACAGCATGTACACACACCGATATAATTATGCTTTCAAACACACACACACACACACACACTCACACACACACACACACACACCCATGCATGTACACACACTGCCATAATTATGCTTTCAAACACACAGACACACACACACACACACACACCCTGACACACAGACACCAATTATAGGCACATTCAAACATGCACGGATAACTGCACGTGCAGACCCACACCACAACCACAACCACAACCACACACACACACACACACACACACACACACACACACACACACACACACCCTCACAATCCTCCCTTTGATCAGCTGTCCCCTTCGCTGATGGACATGCACAGGCACTAGCACTGAAGCACAATTAACAAATTACCCCACGCCAAAATTAGCTTCAAAGGAGTGGGCCAGCAGCAACACAGAGCCAACCCATAACTCCAGGCTGGGTTCTCCTCCTAATGAAGGGGCACAGTGGGACTGTTGGACAGGTCTGAGAACACTGTTACAGTATGCCATGAGGGAATAAATGCTGTAATGGTGCTGCTGATAAAGTGTTATGTTTGAAACTGCGTGCGTGTTTGGCTTGTTTGCATGATAGTGTAGCGGTAACGGGCAGCAGCACCGTTACAAACGCACATCTATATATTTCAACAGGTGCCGGATAATAAAATGTATAAAACAACAACAACAACAACTTTACAGTGTTACAGCTGTACAGTCATTTCCTGTGTATTAGCCACTTTGTGCATGTAAGCCGCTAGACCAGGGATGGGCAACTGGCGGCCCGCGGGCCACATGCGGCCCGCCTCCTCACTCAGTGCGGCCCGCGGATGATCATTTTTACTGTGATTAAAAATTCGTGTTTTTTTTTTTTATTTTATTTTTTTACCGCACCGTCATTGTAATTACTGTTCGCCGATACATAGCGCCTCCTATGCTAACTATCTCGGGCCCTCGGACCTTGCATCGCTGAGGAAAAACAGTGCACACATAGAAGAAAAGTAGAAAACTCATTTAGAAAACCGTAGGCTACCTTTCAGTCAAAATCGGAAGCAGTGTCTGTTCATAGAATGGTAAGGCAAACCCATGTCAAGTTTTGCTAGAAACTATATCAGCCATGAAAGATTTAAACTTCAGTCGCCACTACACTACAACACCTTGTGAAAAGTTATCAGAAGTAGCCTGCCCTACACACACGGAGCTTCTCGGCCGCTGTCGTAGCCGACCTCAAATCAAAAGTAGGCTAGCCTACACTAACAATAGCGACTAATTGCCAGAACTACACAGGAATCCGTCTTTTGCTGTTTCGCTTGAGCTTGCCAAAGCAAAGAAGCTATATCAGATGGCGAAATTGCTTGGGTGCGTAGTGGAGGTAAAAACTTCGAAACGGTATATTTGTCCCGACGCACGGTGACGCGCATAATTGTTGACATTCTGATAATGTCGAGGGAGGGGGGGGGGGGGGGGGGGGGGGGGGCTGAGACAAATCATGCATGACTGCAAGTAGGCCTACTGTAGCTTACTTTTTGGCGTTGGATGAGAGTACAGATGTGATGGATGTTACATGTTACATCTGTAGGCCTACTCTCATTATGGACGTTAGGGAATGTCTATAAATTCTTAAAAATGGAGTGGGAGCATAAATGCATTGAATATGAGGCTTGTTGCACTTCATGATGGGCCATTGTTTTTCAATTCTGTGCCATCATTGAATGGTGATTTATGTGAGCCCTTTGCACTGAAAATAATACTTATCACTGGCTGTAAAATATTTGTATTTGTTGTTAGGGAGTCTATGTAAAAAATGCATTTGAGCATGAAAATTGACATGTTTCGTTCTTATTCAGAATTATTTTGCAGCATCAGATGTGCGGAAGTGCGCGGCCACATTTGGCCCTCTGATGGTGATGATAAAAAAATGTGGCCCTCTTAGTCATGAAAGTTGCCCATCCCTGCGCTAGACAGTGTTACATGCAAGTTAAAAGAAACAAAATCATATTAATACCATATTAACTGCCCTTGTGTATCAACCTCATAACTGTATACATTTTGCAAAATCAATGTATGTATAAACCGCAGCTACAGTAATAGTTGGGAAATTACGATACTTGACCTGACGACGAAGACCAGAGTGATCAAAATGTTGTATGATTAAATCACTTTTAGAAGCAAAGCAGACATTATGTGGATATTTCCTTTAACAGTTACAATATGACCAGGGATGTCTCAGTCGATCTGCTGGACCATGGCTATCATGAACTGACTCCATTACAAGCCTGTGTTGTTGGTTGCCAGTCAGGGTCAAAAACAGACACAAGCTCCGACAAGAATTTCATCTTCTTGGTTCTCCCTTCTTAGGGCACTCTACTTCAATTCTGCACTTCATTCAACAGACAGAGCTTTGACAGAAGGGAACCACATACAGTAATGTATTGCGAGTTACTCTGGGCAAAGTCACCAACACAAGAGGAAGACAGCTGGCTGAAGTCTAAGGTGTGATATTATGTCTTCATTTTTACAGTAGGCTGTTATACACAGAGGCATGTTTGAGCACCATTGATGTCTCCATCTATCATATTTATGAAAACCTCACAAAGCCAGGTTGTGTGCTTTTGTTTTTGCCTCAGAGTACAAATTAATCAGAACATGAGTGAACAACAGGCTTCGCAAAAACATGCTTAGAAAATCAGCCGGGGTAACGTGTGTGGTTTGCAATGTGTGAAACAGGCTTGTGGTGTGTGTGTGGGTGGTTTATGGATTATGCGGCATGGTTCTCTGTAGTGTGCATGTGAGGTGGAGAGTAGAGGGGACCCAGTGGTACGGGGGTGTATGCCACAGTGTGCCATGTGTGTGTGTGCTTGATCAATGCAACCGATGCAGTGATATAACGCGCTGTTTATTGGGTGTGAAGAGCGGCCACTGCTTGTAGCTGTTATCTCTGTCTGTCCGTCTGACTGTGTGTATGACATGAGACAGTGAGGGAACGACTGTATGTCTGTACGGCTGTGTCGAATGTGTCTGTTTTGTGTGCATGCGTGTGTGTGTGTGTTTGTGT
>NC_085012.1:8786975-8789475 GCF_963854185.1 Sardina pilchardus
ACTGCCACTTCTGTGGCAATCATTAGGAGCCTGTGTGGAAAAACTCGAGGATCACACAGAATACATTCATCATCGGCTGTGACTTTATTTCCAGCGCCACGCTCAGAGCTTCACATGGCCCGAGCAACGTGTGGTTGTCTCTCCATCTCCGTCTCTTTTCGCCGCCCTCTTTCAGCCTTGCTGTTGTGGCTTTTTTCTCTCTCTCACTCTCTCTCTCTCTCTCTCTCTCCCCTCTGTTTGCTGAGAGTAGAAACATTGGGAAGGGCCAAACTACTGAATGACACTGCCCTGCTGTTGCTATGGCACCCAGTATGCTGTGGTTACTTACTTGCTCCTCTTTCCTGTTCCAAACGCCTCATCTTATTCCCTTCAGAAGACTCAATAATGGACGGTTGATAACAATGAATATACTGTAAGCTTATGCCTACAATAATGTCAAAGATCCACCGTCATTTCTTCCTTCAACATTCACAGACAGAATAAAAAAATCATTTTACATCATCGAAAGCAGGAAGTCCTATTCATGGGCTTCATTGAAATCTGTATTTCTCCCATCTCAAGGCAAACTGAGGGAATGATGCACGACCATTCAAAAACATGACTGGTTTTCTAAAGATACAAAGCTTAATGCTAATCGGTGAAGTGTCCCTTTAAGAGCTGTGCTCTGCTCTGAATTTCACTAGGGTACGACTCAAAGACAGAAGGGGTGAGGTCATCGCCAGGGTAGACGTAATTAACTTATGGCACCATGTCAGCAGTTATGACCAGACCACTTCCAGACACAAACTAATGAGCCATATCCACTCATATCATCGGGCAGACAGCAAACAGGCAACCCTTAAATCCTTTGAGGGCAAACTTGGGCAACGGTTGATACAACATGGATGCGCTACTAGCACAAAAAAAAGATGCTGTATTTTCATCATTAGGGAATTAAAGGACTAATCTTTTCAGAGAGCCCTCCATAATCACCACAGCTTTGAGAGTGATAGCATGTGGCTGTGCGGGGCTTTGTGGTGAAACACACTGCATTCTCAGCGGTGGGTTTTAGCCAAGGCACAGAGGTACTGGTCCAGAGAGACTAAGTCCGGGTTAAATGAGCCGCTGGCAGGCCTTCTAAAACATTCCTGCCACGTTGTGCGTGTTCGGCATTCTTCTGTGCTGAAACAAGCCTGGGTCGGGCCAACTTGTCGCACCTCATGTATAAACAGGCCAGTAGCCTTTCTGGAAACAACAATTGGCCAAGAATTCAGTTTTAAAAAAAATGAAATAAATAAAATAATAATAAATTGACCGTGGATGCCACCAACTTTTCTTTTATATATCTACTGTATATCTTCTCTTCTTTTCTACCCCAGTGTTCTTGATGTGAGTCTAAAATAATGGCATAGTCCATAGCCTGTATTTAGAAATAACATTAACGTGGATACAATTGTGATTTGAATGTAATTTAGGTCCCAATGGGTTGGATCCTTTCTTATTAATAATACCATGGGATTATCAAATCACTAGCTAGATCGTTTGCACCTCAATAAAAAGAGCATTACTGTAAGATCTTTATCATTTCAAGAACAGCATCATTTTTAAGCTGTAAAAATAGCTATTACATCTTAAGCTACAGCTATAGTCACAGGATTGTTTGGTCAGACCCAACAGACCTACTATAGATCAGCTGCTTGGGACTTCAGTGATTTTGTCATCACTGAAAACGCTTCACCAGCAGATGGCAGAAGACACTAGCTGGTCAAAACAAGTCGGTCAGGGCTACTGAGGAAGAGCTGTTGATAAGGACACCGCCAGGTGTCGCAAAAATTGGATTCATCACATTTTCTTGGCTACGCTGTCCCCGCCTTTAACGATATGACCATCAGGTATAAGAGCGAAAAACATGGAGGCCTTTTTGGGTCGTCGGTGTAAGCCATCACTGTCAAAACAATTTCACCGTGCCCATGTCATTGATTCGGTTAACCAAGGGAGGGCACACGCTGACAAATAAACAACTGAGACTCCAGCTACAGTACATTAGAAAGAAAACAACATGGACTCACGTGAGCAGCAGACGGTAAGTGTAGCAAACTACCTCCCTCCCCTGTCCCTTGACACATTTCAGGATATACAACCCTGTCACGTAGTAGCGTAGCTTATTCATTAGCTGCAGTATATGTCCTCAAAAGCAGGACAACAATGTGCACTCAATCAGTATCTTTCAGTCTGCATTATAACGCGAATGCATATTGGAGACGTCTAGTCAGTGGCAGAGGGCATAGGCCCCGCGCTTGTATGCAGAGGGCACTGTCCTCTCCAGTAGCATCTTAGCACCTGCGCACTCGCAGCCATTATGAATTTAATACAACTGACACCAGATAAGGGGTTTAATGGTCTTTTTTAACAGTATGGCCTACACATTTCACATGTGGGTCATTGGATGTAGTATGGCTGCCTGGTACTTTATGTCTGTGTTTATACTGTATGTGGGATAGGTGTGTGTGTGTGTGTGTGT
>NC_085012.1:8794475-8811975 GCF_963854185.1 Sardina pilchardus
GGCGCAAAGTTCTCACGTAGCACTTGAAAACTCCCAACTTCTAGATTCGATTGGAACTTCACGGGATGGTTTCAAGTGCTGCTGCGTGAGAACTTTGCGCCTATCTAGTGGTGCTTCGCCTGTGATGAGGCTGAATATAGTTCCAAGTAAATATCTACCCAGGTAATAGCCTCGTTCGATTTTGCATCATGATTTGTACTCGTTTTGAACACATGGCTCCCAAAGCAGGACAATGCCCGGACGGATTTTAATCAGGTTTTTTTCACTGTTCTAACTCTGGGGGTGACTGAGACTGGCTTAATTTAATTTGTGGGTGGCGTATTCCTTTAAGAAAATAATTTATTACAAGTTTTCAATCATTTTATGTTTAAATATGCAAATGAGGCATTATCTAATTAAAAAAAATACTAATTTGCATAACACTTTAATTTGTAATATCTCGGCTTCTGAATAAGCTAGACTGTTGATTGTAACGGCTAAACCCACTGCTAAACCCACATTTCCAGGGCCAGGGAATCAAATGGTGCCAGTTACAAAGACTCCAAGACTTTACCACATTAACCAATAGAGGCATACCGGTAAGTAGGTCAAAAATGATCCGGTGTGGCTATTTTCTTGCAATTTCATTATAATGAAAAGTTGTTTGCATTTAATATTCCACGTTCCTCCAAAACCGTTTTGTTTTATCTTCCCATTGAAATGCATCCACAATATGGGTTAAACAAACTACGTATCACAAGCAGTTGGTCAGATAACTCAGAGTTCCTTTTATTGAAGAGTTCAAAATTAGTAAACGTAAAACTTGGATGTTCTGGAACTATCGACATGCACATTTAGACCACAATATGATTACAGTTTTTTTCAATCGCTAACAAGCGTTTGTCCATTCATTTGACACATTTTCAAAACTCTAAACACAGACTCTCACCTACAAAACACAATTGGCCAAATGGATAATTTTCCTCTCAAAAGCACATTCCATGTTCTTACACCACATTTTGTTACATATACACTAACTCGTCTTTTCTCTGCACACACTAACTTTATCAAAACACTGGAAACCTGACACAAAATGAAGTTATTTTGTCAAAGAATGAAGGTTGTTTTCACTTCACAAGATACATGCAGTCAATTAGAGTGCACTAGGTTTCAAAATACTGGCTACTGTTGACATTACAAAAACTGTATAGACTTTTATGTTTCAGTTTTACAGGTATTTGCATGCAAAACATGCAATCCAGCATCTTTACACTCAATGTCTTGGTTGGGAACTGTATGTCCAAATGTAATGTTCACATTCAAATGCATTCCAGTAAAAAGCAAATCTTTTTTTTTTATTTTTTTACTGTTCACTAGGCCTACAGGAGGTGCAGTATAAATACTGTTTACAGTATACTATGATAGAACAGAAAACGTTTTACAGCATTGCAGTGAACAAAAATATCCATGAAACACAAGAGCATTCTGAACAACAGCAAAAAGCCCAGATAAAAAGGGGGTGAAAAAAAAAAAGCACAATATTACTGTGTCTAATCTCTGCACCTGCTCCTCTCAGTGCTCCTGCACATCTCACTGCATCTCTCACTGGGCCTGCTCTTCTCTGGGCCCCTTACTCTTACTCTTCCTCGTCCAGACATTACAGTATTTGTCTGTTTCTGTTTCTGCTTCCAAAAAGTGTCAATGTAATAGAGAGAAATAACCCCTGCCACTGAGTCTAAGATAGACTGGAATCAGCTGTGGTTGGCCCAATTTACCCAACATAAATCATCTGTGTGTCAATTATTCGATTGTTTGTTTATTATCAGCTGAGATATATTGCTTTTGAATTGATAACATTGCAGAAGCAGAGGTTTTTATACTGTATCTAAGGTTTGGAATATTGTTTTAACTATTGTGGGATGTTGTGTGTTAACATTCGAAAATAATGCAAAAATGATTCATTATTTTGTTGGGAGGTATAGTTTGTCTGTTAAGAAAATGTAAGCATTGTGAACATGTATTCACTGACTGCATACTGTGTGAAAACAACATGAAATGTGTGAATGGTATGGCCACAAAAGACTGATGCTGTGCTAACTGTGTTTAGAGTTTTGAAAATGTATCAACTGAATGGACAAACGCTTGTTAGCGATTGAAAAAAACTGTAAGCAACCTTTTTAAGTGGACAGTGTCTATACATCATCATAATCAAGAATACACCTATGTAGTCATAAGGCCAGAACCGAGAGACTCAGGAGAAGCTTCTAACCTCAGGCCATCCGAATCATACTGTTTGTAGGCTAATCTACGTCTGTGTGTATACAGGCTAGGCCAGGGGTCGGCAACCCAAAATGTTCAAAGAGCCATATTGGACAAAAAAAAAAAAATCTGTCTGGAGCTGCAAAAAATTAAAAGCCTTATATAAGCCATATGAAGGCAACACAGGCTGTAAGTGTATATTAGCCTACTATCAAAATGACCAAGTAGGCTACAAATACATAATGAGCATTCATGATTACATGTTTTCCCTGCAGCACATCCTTGAGAGAATGACACGTGACTACTCCGATCATGTGACTACTCCATTACGATATTTGGTGCTTCAAGTTTAACATCATGTAATCACCATCCGTGAACGGTTTTCCATGCATTATCTCTGTTGCAACAAAATTTCTCCAGAAGTACTGCAATCACACTTTTTCTCTCAACTGGGTAGTCGGCTGCAAATGTAGCATGCCTTCCCTGAAAATGTCTTTCCAAATGAGCCTACTCTTTTTGTTGTTCGACAACTTCTCATTACAAAGCAAACATGCAGGCAATCCTTGCGCATTGGCAATGAAAGCAGATGATTCGGTCCATTCTGCCTTAAATCCTCTGTTCTCATCAGCTATCTTTCTCTTTTTCACTTTGGGATCCATGGCCCATGATGACACGCCCGCCGGTTTGTTTGCAACCATGAGTTTACAACAGCCACCTGCCTGTCACGGCGCCGCCCTGAAACGTGTGTCGCAGCTTGCAGGCTATCAAATCCTCATTGATAGAAATGTTGAAATTTAATATGTATTATGCACATTTTTAAAGCATTGGAAATCGTTAAGAATGTTTGTCCTCCTACAGAAATCGTATTAAAACAAAAAATGCATCCCCCCATCCACTTTCATACATTTTTGAAGACGCTCCAGGGAGCCACCAGGGGGGCGCTAAAGAGCCGCAGGTTGCCGACCCCTGGGCTAGGCCTACCCATACTCTATAAAGTCGCTCCAAAATCACGATGATGCTGTCAATATGGGACTGCAATTCATCCTGCACCACCTCGACTCCCCAGGGACATACTGTATGCCAGGATCCTGTTTGTGGACTTCAGCTCAGCGTTCAACACCATCATGCCTGAACTCTTCCATCAGAAGCTCACTCAGCTATCAGTGCCTGCCTCTACCTGTCAGTGGATCATCAACTTTCTGTCTGATAGGCAGCAGCTTGTCAGACTGGGAAGTGTCTTATCAAAAACCCGGTCCATCAGTACAGGCGCCCCACAGGGGGTTTGTCCTTTTCCTACTGCTCCTCTCCCTCTACACTAATGACTGCACCTCAAAGAGCCCATCTGTAAACTCCTGAAGTTTGCGGATAACACCACCATGATTGGTTTGATCCAGGATGGCAATGAGTCTGCTTACAGACAGGAAGTGGAGCAGCTGGTTCAGTGGTGCAGTCAGGACCACCTGGAGGCTAACCCCAAGAAGACTGTGGAGATGACAGTGGATTTTAGGAAAAGTCCCCCATCACTCCCCCCCACCCCCCTTGCCTTTCAGAATGACATTGTGTCCAATGTGGATTCCTTTAGGTTGCTGGGATCAATCATCTCTCAGGACCTAAAATGGTCTTCCCACATTGACACTGTCGAGAAGAAGGCACAGCAGAGGTTATACTTCCTCTGAGACAGCTAAGGAAATTTAATCTGACTAAGGAGCTGCAGCCCACTTTCTACTCAGCGATCATTCAGTCTGTCATCTGCACCTCCATCACTGGTTTGGGTCAGCCACAAAACGAGACAGGGCCAGACTACAACGGACAATAAAGGCTGCAGAGAGGATTATTGGAGCTGACCTCCCTTCCATCCAGGACCTGTACCTGTCCAAGGTAAGGAAAAGGGCAGCAAAAATCTCTACAGACCCCTCACACCCTGGTCACAAATTGTTCAACCTCCTTCCCTCTGGCAGACGATACAGGGCACTGTTTGCCAAAACCAGACGACACAAAGACAGCTTCTTCCACCAAGCTCTCAGTCTGTTGAACGTAAATAGCAATCACCCATACACCAAACAAAGTGAATCAACCTGTTCTGCTCAGCTACCTCATATCATGTGCACTCCAATCTTACAGTTACAATATTGTTATTAATACATCATCTTTGCTTTGTACTGCCTTGCACTATATTTATATTTAATCTTAAACCTCATACTGATACTGCACTATTCCCACTCTCTCTTCATTGTATATTGCATCCTGCGCCTTGCCAGTACCTGTTGGGTTGTCCACGACCATGGTATACCTTGACAGGGACAACAAGGCCACCCTTAGCATCTATTTATTTGTAAATGTACATACTGTATTTATTCCTTTATTCTTATACTGTATATCATTACTGCCCTTATTCTTTTTTACTGTTTTGTTATGTTATTGTTGAGTGTTGTACTTGAGTGTAACGATTAACCAGAGTCAAATTCCTTGTTTGTTATGCAAACCTGCCCAATAAAGCGGGCCAAGGGTGACAGCGTATCCGTGTGCTCAATATTGAGCACCATAACTGACAGTTGGTGTCCCTCAATGTGAATAGGTCCACGAGGGCCTCCCTGAACCTTTCCCATATCAACTGTACCATTTCGGAATGAATTCTCCATTTTGAGGTCTGTGCAGCAGTCCATAACGCTGGGCAGGTGTGCTGCATGGAGCGATAGGAAATGTTTTTGAGCTCACAGGAGAATCTTTCATGCTAGATGACCTACTGTATCTGTTTCAACTGGAGACACCCCTTGCAATTTATTTAATCTATTGTGGCTGTATTGTCTGTCCTGAGTAAGACATGACAGCCTATCAGTCTCAGCTAAATTTTATTTAACCCAGTTTGAGTGTGACCAGGTCAGTGAATTCTTGTACAGCACAGGGGTGAAATTCTAATATTATGCTGGGTAAAGTGGGCAGTACCTTTTGTCTTCTCATCTCCATCATCTTCCTTCTTCTTTTTCATCTCAGTCACCTCATCCTTAGCTCTTGTCTTCTTGATGGGCAATTTTTCCTTTTTCTTCTGTGTCACTGAGGGAAGTAAACAGAGTAGAAGTTGATATTTGCATACAAATACAGTATGTATACACGTTTACATACTGTATATGGGATACAATTGTGAAGTTTACAGACTAAATGTATGGCTAAATTCCATTGCACCCAGTTTGAGTGTGATCAGGTCAGATATTTTTTGTAAAGCCACAGGGATGGAATTCTAATAGTATGCTGATAAGCTAATATGGTTTCAGTGTGATCAAGTCAGGTTTTGTACATTCCTGGAACATATTAATCGTATACTGGCCTCACCAGAAGGTGTTGTACCGGGTTGGGACAAGGTCTGGTCCGCTGGTGGTGGAGGCATAGCAGCCGCTGGTGTTAGTGTGTAATACCGCCCTCTAGATCAACAACAGACAAACAACAATCAACATTGACTAATTTTCTCAATATTGATGACAGTGTCCATTTACACAATTTAAGGACATTTAATAACAATGACAGATTACCAATGGAAATGACTGTACCAATTTACATCAAAATGAGCACGAAACAAGCATCAACACCGACATAATGGCTGTACTGACATTGCCCGTAGCGCATGGCCAGAGCCATTTCCTGTTTTATTCATTACCGATGATGATAGATAGAATAGTATCTTTCATGCCGTTTATTCTGGTGTTTTCAAATTAAACTTTTTGAAAGACCTACCATCACCTAGATGCCTAAATGAACTTTAATATAGACATAAGGTTACCCAAAATGAAACTTTTAGAGACTGTTGTCAAACCACACGTAACACTTTCTCCAACATCGCATGTTTGCGAAATGTGGATTTCTTGGATAGACTATTAGACTAGCAGGTAAACAGGTAGAACAAGTTAATACATTCCAGAATTGCTATCAAACCTGAATAGTGCTGTGAGAATGAAATAATGAAGTATATGATCACTTACGTGCTGCTTAAAGGTTTAGTCTCTCAAGGACATACATTCGCCAGGTGTGATGGGTCACGCCTATCACGTGGTACGGGTGCCTGTAGGCGTTTCACAAACTCATTGATGTCCCTACTCAAGAAATAGTTTGCCATTTCAAACTACATCAAGTCTCTTACAGTAGACCAAGTAACTTTCAGTACAAATCATGAAGCCTATAACTGGCAGAATTTTCAGGTAAACATTTTACACAGTATTATGGCCTAATAAACTCAGAGGCATAATATGACATTACATTAAGCAGTGACTTTGTTTCAACAATTATTTATCTTCTTTTATTTCTTTCAGGAATTGAACACTGAATTGCTTACTGTATGCGTTCTGTGATATTGTATACCGTATGTGTGCATGTATGAACAGTGTGGTCAGTCTTTGTATCTTTCTGACATCTTCAATTGTCTGCCAGACCGTGTGAAGCATTGCTTTTCCTGCTGAACCTTTGGTGAGTCAGTCTGTTCTGAGTGCAGTCTCCACAGACCAATGTCATATTAAACCCTACAGAATAAAAAATGGGATGTCACTTAAGCTCATATTATGCAAGTCTAGGTAACCGACCCAATACTTCTGGCAATATAGTGTATATGGTTCAAAGAAAAAGTGACTGAGGAAGGGCTGCAAGGGCTCGAAATGTTACTTCACAAATAAATAGGAACTTTTTTGGGGAGCTCTCCGGTGTGCGGATCGCCGCTCTCTCACGCATGCTTATATAAATCAAGCATTCTGCGTTAGTCCTGGCAGGCCGCGCAGTCAAGCCCGCTGTCAGCTGCTGTCAGTTTCTTATTGGCTATTCCAAACTCAGCCCGCATCAGCTGTTCAGCTCAGCTGATTGTTCCCTTCGCTCACAAGTGGTCGCTCTCATTAGGGCGCCTTATTTAAGCTGCATCAGTCCGTTTACCATCATTGCTTTCTCTGCTCGCTGCTTTGCAACCCACCTCCTCCCCAGGTCCACCTCAAATGGTCTAACTTGTAATTTACATTGTAGGCTACAGACAAGTTGACAAACGTCATTTATTTTTGTTGACAGAATGGACAGAACTGAGTGGTGGTCATATTTTGCACATCTAGTTCTTACTACTCTTATAATATTACCACACTGCACATAGCTGTATACTGTACATGTCTTTGTACTTGTACTCTGCACAATGACAAAGTTGAATCCAATCCAATACACTTTATTTACAGTATATAGCACAATTTAAAGAAGAGGTTTCCAACGTGCTGCACACCACAACAATGATGACAACAGTAGGAAAAAAGTGATGAAAATAAAAGTAAAAAGTAAAAGTAATATAAAATGACAGTAGGATAAAAGTAATTAAATAGCATGAAGTATTAAAATAAAATAAAACAACATAGAATAGAATAGAATCAAATAAAATAAAATATGTAAAATCAAATCAGAATAAATAAATAAGTAAAGTGCACTGCCCACAAAACACATTTAACACACATCAAACACGCTATCTGTGTTAAAAGACAGTGAAAAAAGATGGGCAGAGATTTAAGATGAGAAAGTTGAATTTAATCTAATCTAACTTGTACTAGAGTAGTATGATATGGAATACATTGGATACTCTTAATCCAAGCTTGTACTATATGTTCGTTGCTATAGCTTGAATATACATTTTGTCCTTTTTGGTATACATAGAATTCACTAAAACCAATAACTGTCTTAATATTCTTTAGACCTAAATTGAAGCTCAGTTCTGCTAAATTCATCATACAAGGGGTCTTCTGATCTCTATATAAACAAGGGGAGTTTGTAGTGAATATGAACACCATTTTATGTTCACTTGTGCAGGAATTAAAAATGTCAGGAATGAGACAATCTTCACTGTGGTCTGTTTTCCTTCCTTTCTTTTGTGGAAAGTTTAGTCCTAAGAAATCTACCTTATCTATCTCACTGATATTATCAGATCTAGAAAGAACCGTCCATGTATGCTGCTTGTCCAAGGGAATGTTATAGTTTCTTACATACTTTCTATATAGTTCCTTGAATGTTTTCTCATAGTTAGAATCTGTATTAAAAAATACAGATTTTAAAATAGAATCAAACTGGCTAATTAAATTTAGTTTTGAATGGTAATATACTTTGTGCTGGTAAGAGTTAACACATAATACAAAGTTGTTCAGTGGTTCACCAGATAGACCAGAAAACTTGATGTTTGTTTCAATCTCATGCTTATTACTTAAATCAATTACTTGATGAATGACATATTCCAGACAAGGGGTATGAAGTTTTCTACCCACACAACAACTTTCTTTAAAGAGTATATACAATTTGCTTGGCTCGAAATCTAACTTCCCAATTTCATTAGTCAACCATGTTATAAATACTGACTCAATGTGATTTGTGTTTGCCAATTTAGTCTTTTTACATTTTTCCTCGGAAGGCTTCCTTTGATTGTAAGGTTTAGAGGATTTACCCTCCTTTGAAATGAATTTAGCTGCACATAGGCTTATAGACTGACCTCTTCCTTTAAGATCTTCAGATAGGCCTAGATCTTCATACAATTCTTCAATATTCTTCTCCACTTTTTTTATAAGAAAACATTCAAGACGAATAAATGGGATTTGTGGATATAAACTACTAGAATCCAACTTTTTTGGAAGGTCAAAGTACACACAGCTATACAAATACAAATGTTCATCTGGAGGTGATGTTCCTGGAGCATAAATCAATTGTAGGCTGTCCTCACCAGAAGATGACGTGCCGGGTGGGGATGAGGTCCGGTCCGCTGGCAGTGGAGGTGCAGCAGCAGCTCGTTGGCCTGCAGTAGCAACAGGCTTTGGGGCAGAGACAGCCTCGTCGTCAGCAGGCTGGGAAGCTGTAGGACACTTGGAGATCCCACAGCCCTGGACTAGAGGCAAGGACGGGTTAGGTGGTGGCAGACCCGTTAGGGCACTTCCCGGGTGTGACTGCTGACTGGCAGCTTGGGCAGCAGGAGCGTTCGCGTCATGAACAAGGACTGGACAAAAAAAAGGACATACTTCAGCTTCATTGTACACTGATGGGTTATAGTAAGAATGGGTTGTTTATCTCATTTTACATGACACATGATCACAATAAAACACATGTCCTGAGCTAACTGTGGAGCTGAGAGGGATGAGATATGGAATACAATTGTGACATTAACGGAAT
This sequence comes from Sardina pilchardus, assembly GCF_963854185.1. Taxonomy (NCBI): domain Eukaryota; kingdom Metazoa; phylum Chordata; class Actinopteri; order Clupeiformes; family Clupeidae; genus Sardina; species Sardina pilchardus. The sequence goes on from NC_085012.1 coordinate 8,803,866, forward strand.
AAATTTACGGCTAAACTTAATTACACCCAATTTGAGAGTGATCAGGTCAGTGTTTTTTTGTACAGCACAGGGATGGAATTCTAATGTTATGCTGGGCACAGTGGGCAGTACCTTTTGTCGTCGCATCTCCATCATCTTTCTTTGTTCTTTCAGTCCCCTCATCCTCTGCAATATGGGTTGTCTTGTTGATGGGCGATGATTTAGATATTTTCCTCTGTGTCACTGAGGGAAGTAAACAAAATATAAGTTGATACAGTATATACATACAAATGGCCTCCACTTTGATAGGATAATTATTTCACAACCTTAAGCATATAGCATACACCTAAAAAGAAAACAGAAACAATGGTGACCTCAGTGGTGGTTATGACTAGTAGTAGTATGGAGTACAATACAGTAAAGTAAACTGTAAGTGGTAAATGGACTGCATTTATATGGAGTTCTTCTACTGCTCTGAACACTCAAGGCACTTTACCATTTCATATGTCACATTTCATGCCTCACACAGGAGGTCTGAGACATGAACACTTTAGAGACAAACCAACTTGCTCCACCACACAGGCAGGGGAAGGGGCACCTTAAGATGCTGGGAACTTTCTTTGGCAAGCACACATGGGGCCTTTCCAAAAACGTATCCCTACCCACTCTTCCCTGTTTAAGGAGTGCCTTCTGGTGGGAAAACAATGTGAATTTTTGTACCCTCCTGAAGCATATATTAATTTTATGCTGTCCTCACCAGAAGATGACGTGCCGGGTGGGGATGAGGTCTGGTCCGCTGGCAGTGGAGGTGCAGCAGCAGCTCGTTGGCCTGCAGTAGCAACAGGCTTTGGGGCAGAGACAGCCTCGTCGTCAGCAGGCTGGGAAGCTGTAGGACACTTGGAGATCCCACAGCCCTGGACTAGAGGCAAGGACGGGTTAGGTGGTGGCAGACCCGTTAGGGCACTTCCCGGGTGTGACTGCTGACTGGCAGCTTGGGCAGCAGGAGCGTTCGCGTCATGAACAAGGACTGGACAAAAAAAAGGACATACTTCAGCTTCATTGTACACTGATGGGTTATAGTAAGAATGGGTTGTTTATCTCATTTTACATGACACATGATCACAATAAAACACATGTCCTGAGCTAACTGTGGAGCTGAGAGGGATGAGATAGGTTACAATTGATGGCTCATAAGGGTAGGAGCAGGCTTCACTCAAGAGTTATAATATTTTTAGAGTGCTGACCAAAGTATAAGTTACACAGATGTGTTTCGGTGTGTGAGGAAGGCAATTGATGGCTAAATTCCATTCCTACTCTACAAGAGAAGTTCAATGAAGATCTCCGGTGAATATGTAACTAATGTAATAGCTAAAAACATTTACTTACTGTGTATGGGAAAAGACCATAGACAAGACATCCATCTTTCCTTTAGTTCTCCAGAAGCTTTATTACCATCATCTTCCTTTTCCCTTCTCTCAGCAGCGTCCACATTAGCCGTAACTTTCTTGGCCCCTCTTGGTCTGAAGGAGTCTTTAAAGTATTCAATAATGATGCCGCATAGTCCTCTCGACTCTCCTCTTCCATCCATCTTCAAATGGGCTTCTATTTGGTCTAAATATGTAAAGATATTAAGTGCACTTGTTTTACTTGTACTATGAGTTTACTGTTATAAACTAAAAAGTGGGCCAATTCAGTCCAAACAAGTATTAAATAGTACATTTACAAGTATACCACAAGTACATTTATACTAAACTTACTTCATAAAGTAAACTTGGAAATTATACTTCAACTGCACTTAAAGTTTAAGGAAATGTATGGGATAGTTTGCGATGGCGATGCCAACATGACCATAGACTGCACATAGCCCGCCCCTTCCGCTATCAAAAGCCGGCGAAATGGCTGCCCTGACTGCCAGAAGCACATGGCCGGAGCTACTACCTGTTCTATTCTTTCAAAATGGTGTTTGGACCATTATGAATGAACCATTTTGTATATTTTTTTCCGTTTAATCCAGTGTTAACAAATTAAACTTTAAAAGAATTACTGTCACTTAGATGCCTTAATGAACCTTTATAGTATAAGGTTGCCCAAAATAAAACTTTTAGAGAACGATCTCAAACCGCACGTGACATGTTCTAGAACATCGCATGTTTGAGAAATGTGGATCTCTTGGATAGACTATTGGACTATAAGTGATTTTGAAATCATAGCCAGGTATAGTCTATAATGCAGGTAGACAGGTAGAACATGTTAATACATTACGGAATAGCTATCAAACCTGAAATAGGTTACATGTTTGAGAAAGTACTGTAAGAATGAAAGTATAGATCACTTACCTGCTGCCGACAGGTTCAATCTCTCTCAACGTGAACTGGAACAAGCTCAAACGTCTCTTCTTTAGTTATCCTTACGTTGTTATCGACAACGACAACATATGTCCTAAAATTTCCCTCAGGAAGAATAAAGTATATCTCTCTCTATCTATCTATCTATAATATGAACAAGCAACACAGTCTCTTCTATGTCTGCCCAGCAAATGCCAATGATAACAGGAAGCACTGAAGGTAAGGACAGGTTGTTACAGTCGCCAGGTACTGTGATGGGCCCCGCCTATCACAGTGCATGGTAGTCAAGTCAAGTCAAGTCAAGTTTATTTACACAGAGGTCATTCAATGTGCTTTACATAAACAAAAACCAAACAGGAATAGCAGATAAAAGCATAGATGAGCAAAGAGTAGTAGTAATAATAATAATAGTAATAATAATAAAATAAAGTAAAAAATAAAAAGAAAGCAATAAAGAATAATTAACATAAAAGACTTAAGGTGGAATAACTAGAAGACAGGTCTGTTTTTAACAGATAGACTTTGCCAGAGTCTAATTTAGCAAACCAGTGATAGTGATCCTTCTCAAACACCCAGAGCTGTTGCTACTCTTTGGAGATTCGTTGACGTAGGCCCATCTGTGTGCGCACACAGTATTTCCTTTCTTACTGGGGAGACCTTAATGTCCAGGGCCAATAGCTCAGCCGTCCCTGACGCTGACTAACACCCAACAAAAACTATCCCCAAACAGGGGCCCTACTCACCTGAATCTCCCTTTGCCCAACCAGGGGCAGAAGGAACAAACCAGTACTACTCACCATGAGTGCAATTCTCTGGCATGTTGAGGGATCACACACATCAGGTTTCAATTTCCAAAAACAAAATCAAACTTATAAGGAAAGCATAACATCATTTAAAAATAAAGATTTATACAGAAAGCATAAAAGACTCGAGGTGGAATAATTAAAAGACATTTAGCAGAAAGCATCTGAGAACAATTTTGTCTTAAGTCTAGATTTAAAACTGGCTGCAGTTTGGGCCTTTTTAATGTCATCCGGAAGTTGGTTCCAAAGCTGAGCTGCATAGCAGCTAAAAGCTGCTTCGCCATGTTTAGTTCTAACAGCGGGTTTTACTAACAGGTTTTTCTCCTGAGACCTGAGAGGACGAGAAGGTGTGTACTGCTGAAACATGTCTGATAGGTATTTAGATCCTGCTCCATTTACTGATTTATAAACAAGCAGTAGTGCTTTCAAGTCAATTCTGTGACTTACTGGAAGCCAGTGCAGAGATTTAAGAATTGGAGTAATGTGCTCAGTCCTTTTCGTTTTTGTGAGAACCCTAGCTGCTGCATTTTGAATCACCTGAAGCTGTTTGATAGTCTTTTTAGGAAGGCCTGTAAACAGTCCATTGCAGTAATCAACCCTGCTAGAGATAAATGCATGAATGAGTTTTTCTAAATCATGTTTTGACATTAGCCCTCTCAGTTTGGCAATATTTTTGATATTTTTGGTACGGGTGCCTGTAGGCGTTTTACAAACTCATTGATGTCCTTACTCAAGAAATAGATTGTCATGTCAAACTACATCAAGTCTCTAACAGTAGACCAAGTAACTTTCAGTACAAATCATGAAGCCTGTAACTGGCAGAATTTTCAGGTAAACATTTTACACAGTATTATGGCCTAATAAACTCGTAGAGGCATAATATGCCATTACAAGCAGTGACCTTGTTTCAACAATTATTTATTTTCTTTTATTTCTTTCAGAAATTGAACATTGAATTGCTTACTGTATATGCGTTCTGTGATATTGTATATGTGTGCATGTATGAACAGTGTGGTCAGTCTTTGTATCTTTCTGACATCTTCACTTGTCTGCCAGACCGTGTGAAGCATTGCTTTTCCTGCTGAACCTTTGGTCAGTCAGTCTGTTCTGAGTGCAGTCTCCATAGATGGTTTGGAGTGACACCTGGCTGTATGTTTATACCCTTACAAAAATGAACCATGTTTTTTGGTAACCATGATAACCATGGCTTATTACTATATTGATTTAAAAAAGCACCATGCCCCGTGTGAGGATCAAATTAACAACCTTAAGATTAGGAGATTGACGTGCTACTAACTAGACTTAGGCCAATGGACATCTGTAGAGGTTTGTCACCATAAAGTGTCCAAAAGCGCCAATAACAGGGGGTCACTTGCGCTTCAGTCTGGTTGGTGCTCACAGAAAAGGACACAGGGATCAGTAGAGAGAACCAAGGTCAAACCAGGACCAAGGAGTGAGACCGGAGCACTCATACTTTAATGCTTTTAATGGTGCAAGGTGACTAACGTTTTTACACCCATGCGTCTTCTTCAGAGTCTAAACTTTCTTGACTCTGAAGAAGACGCATGTCCAAAAGCGCCCATTAATGTGCTGGTTCGAATCTTGCCGTGCACATTCATATTTTCATTGAAATGATGCTATTATTGTTGTATGGAATGACACTGACGTGTCACACATGCAATGGTATGAACATTAACTAAGAGAAATTAAGATGATACACACATTCATTTTTCATTTAATGTCACGTGTCATTTGCTCTGACAATACCTTTGCATTGAAGTTCTTGTTTTTAATTGAAATATTGTTTTAAAGGATAAATACAATCTGCTCGCTAGCTGGCAACTAGTGAAAGATGAAGGCACGGAGAGGGACAGGATTGTTTAAAATGAATCTTTTCTTAACTGTTAGCTGCAATGTAGTATTATGCATTCTCATTTTTTTGTCTTGTATACTGTAAAACTTGAAATAAAAGTCTGGAAATGGAAGTTTGTTCTATGTCCGTGTTATTTTTGATTGCCGATTTATTATTTATTGGGTAGCCTATATATGGGTAGGCAAATATTCACAGTGTTAACTGTTAAATTTCATAATTTTTGGCTGAGATCAAATTTTGTCTGTAAGGAATTAAATCCCACATAAAAGCAGGGTCAGTTAGATGATTAAGGAAAATCAAAGCCCTGGTGCTGGAGCAGGAAGGGGCCATCCCCGAACTGTGCTTGGCTCCTCAGTTCCAGTGAAAGGAACTCGGAATGCTTCAGCATTAGCCAAGAGATTTTGGACAATTACATGCTTCCAACTTTGTGAGAGCAGTTTGAGGATGGCCACTTCCTGTTCCAATATGACTGTGCACCAGTGCACAAAGCAAGGTCCATATAGACATGGATGACAGAATTTGGTGTGGATGAACTTGACTCGCTTCACCCAAAAGAACACCTCCTAATCTTTGTGAAAAGCCTTCCCAGAAAAGCTGTTATACATACTGTAGCTGCAAAGGGTGGACCAATATTATGTTAAACCCTATGGAATAAAAATAGGATATCATATGCGAGTCAAGGTAACCGACCCTATACATTTGGCCTGATTGGCTGATGTGTATGAGACCTCTCTACGCAAAGAGAAACCACCATGGAGAAAGACAAAACCTCATTTCAGACTTTCAGTATTTATAGATTTTTAAGCTACATTTCTGAATGAACATTTCTGAATTAGCCAACCCCCCACTTGTTTCCTAATACTAAATATTGTCCTTGACTGATTGAATTATTGAATCAAAACTCAAAAGGCTAAATGATGTAGCCCTTAACCATGTATTGGCTGAATTACTTACCAATGGCAATCTTTAACCTCTATCTGGTAATAACCAGATTTTCAGTCAAGACCGGAAAACCATCTTGATGCAGTCAAAGCCATGAAAGCGTCCTGAAGACTTGGAAGAGCATATGTGTCCTTTGCTATTCTTCGATCTAACTTGCAGTAGTCTATGCACAATCTAATGTCTCCATTCTTTTTCTGTACCCCGAAAAAAAAGGAATTATAGTCCTTCACAAAGGAATTATCGTCCTTCCCACCATTGAAGACTTATTCATCGAAACAAACCCATATTTTTTTTAAAGCAATGAAAAACAAAAAACCTGTTTTTGTTCTCTTATGGTCTATAACTATTGTGATATTGGACAACTAAACAGGGTACTGCCCCAGTGTTCAAATTTTTAGAAAATAATATGGTAGGCTTAAGACAGGAGAGGGGTTTAAAAAAAAGTGGTGCTCATTAAATACAGGCATTTTCAGCCTTTTTTAGGACACGTCTATCCACATTTGAAGAGCCATATCTCAGAAACTAAACAAGATACCAAGCTAAAATGTTGGTTTTCCTCTAATGAGACATGGAGGAACATTTTGACCAAAAATCAGGAAAAACTGAGGACCATGGTGTCGGACCTGTTCCAACTGATATGGAATTGCCCATACGGCGGCCATCTTGAATTTTTGGACAAAATTTAACATGCCCCAAGTCTTAATCTGTTTCAATAGGGGTTCTGACCAGGAATCCATTGAGAAAACTTTGACAGAAAACTAGGCCCAAAAAGTTGAGCAAATGACCTGTCTAGTAGTCTTTCTACAGCACATCTATGTGATCATGCCAACTAATACATGGAGCTGTGAGGGAAGGTCTTGGACAACCAATGCTAGTTGGCACTTCCATATCTACTCTTATGAAGTCTTTAGGGAATGGTGACTTTCACATACTGTATCTCAGATATGGGACAGCTTGACCATTAGCTGACATTTGGGAAATTTTTTCCAAAGTCCAGTTTAAAGAGTTGTGACCATCATAGACCTCTGAAGTTCGCCTACAAAAAAGCCACCATTTTTGCCCAAAAAAGGAAATCTGGTATCTTGAGATGTTTTCTATGAGAGAATAACACGGGGATCTTGAATTATCGCACCTGTTAAACTCTTGCGGGGATGAAGAAATTGGAAATGCAGATGGTTTGCGCTACACAGATTTGTCCTCTGCCTTTGAGTGGATACTGTGATCTTCGGTTGGTAAAGATGACACACTTTGATCTTTGCTACCCCAGAGTAAACTTGCAATACAACTGGCCATAGGCAGTTCGCTTCAATTAACACCTTATATGGGCAAAGATGGCAGCTTTGGTTCCATTTTGTAGGCGAATTTCCAAGGTCTATTGGACTCTCATTCACTCTGTTTTCTCTGGAATTGTCTTGTCTTGTCAACCACTAATGCAGGATTAGGCTATACAGGATTTTGCTGTATGTCCATCTTCACCACATTTAAAGCAGTGCTATCGTCTAGGCTGGACAATGTGTTGCTTGTTTGTAGGTTTAGGTTTTGCTTCAGCTTTTGAGTTCTGATTATCTTTTTGTGGTTTGACACCACTGGTCTTTGCTTTGGATGTCTACTATTTTTCAGTCAGAGTGGCAGGCTGGTTTAGTGTTCAGTGGAGCAGTGACTGAGCTAAGCTGGGTAACCTCCTCTTTTTGGCAAGAACATGATATCTGGGAATTTATTGTAGCATGTTGCTTGCTACCTACTGTAGGTGCTGTTTCATTTGTGTGGCTTTAGAGTCATTTGTTCTCTTTAGCGTATAGTGTCAGCAGCTCTGTGAATGGTGGTGGGTCTTGTTTTTTTTCTATTCCAACTGCAGTTCTGTAATTAATGTGTCATCCCAACATCCCCTGCAGAATTGCCATAAGAAATGCTTATTCACATCAGCAGGTGGCACTCCGCCACGTTTAACGGTAAGAGTCAAGGCAATTTGACTTAACTTGACACTGTAGGCAGACTGATGGCTTTTCACTAGTGTTCTAGAAAGTAAGTAGAAAGTAAGAATGAACTTAGCAAATAACTCATTGCCATCCTCCATGGTGGAGAAGGCTGAATCTAATAATTTGACATAATCTCCTGGTGGAGATCCTTCCTGAGTTCACTGAGTTGATAATAACAGCTGGTGGGTATTG
>NC_085012.1:8814475-8826975 GCF_963854185.1 Sardina pilchardus
AATTGGATAACAGTACGAGTAACAGTACAGTAACAGTACGACCAATGTTTACTCTGACGGATTCCGGACTTCAACGTAATTGGATAACACTACGACCAATGTTTACAGACTTTGAACGATGCAGCGTTGTCATCATCAGCTAGCTCGCCTTTGGCCCGCCTATCAGATACACCGATTTGATTGCTTTCCCCTGATGGTTGGGGTAAACGTAACGTGCATCATTGCTCGTTGCCCGAGTATCTTGCAGACACAATTGAAATTGTGTTCTCGCGAGAACTCTGAATTTCCAGAGTAAGACTTCACACTGCTGCTAATCATATACAGTATATACTGGTCTCCTCATATGCCGGCTCTATGGGACTGGTGTTTTACATATCAATTAAAGGATATCCTGAACTTGAGGTAACTACACAACCCATCAATCACTCCTGGAACTTTCTCTCCTTTGCATTTTTTCATTGGCTGTATCATCACTTGCTGACTACTTAGTGTATTTGTGATGAGTTAATTGGTCAGTTAGTTTATGTGCAATACAGTTCCACCCTAGATTCAAACTCACCACTTTGTACATGTGAGATGAGCATTCTAACAACCTACAGTAATAGTTTATTAGAAGAGGGCAAAATATGCTGAGCTAGTGGAGGAGTACCAGAGTAACGGGTGGAGAGCACGGTGTGAGCCCATCGAGGTGGGATGCCAGGGCTGGCCCAAGCGATAAGCGAACTATGCGGTCGCTTAGGGCCCCCACGCCACCAGAGGGCCCCCAAGAGCACCAAAAGATCACGATAATATATATCTTTTTAAAAGTAAAAATAAAAAATATCATTGAATAATAGAAACGAGATGGTATTACACATATAAATGTGATTTGCATTTTATTTTCACAATTCGCAAAATACTATAGGCCTATTCTCAAAGTTGATTCCTGCTGTTGGTTGCTGCCACCGTTGGGCATGCAGATATCATACACCGCTGGCGTGGTTGTCGGTCATCATGTGAAACGTGAAGTGGAAGTTCGTTGCCACTTAACTATGTCTCAAAAAAGGAGCTATCCCTCTGGAGCCGAGACAAGAAAAAAGAAGAAGCTGGAAGACGAGACACACCACACCACACCACCACCATATTGCACATTTTGCACAACTTTGAACGTCTGTTCTGAATTTGAAAAACTAAAGAAATTAAACTGGTTAACTTGTTACTGTAAATACAGTGTCTTGTCTGCTGATGTTACTTTCAAATAGTATAATTAATTTTGCACACATTTACACCCCACTCTATTTAAAAATGCAAAACAATTAGAACAATTTTGTGAGTTTGCTACTCTGGTAATGTTAAAAACAGCCAGAATGACACCGGTATGATGTAAGCAAATTACAAATGATGGTAATGATAGTGGGTATGTTACACACACAGTGTAGCCTATGGGATGATGAAGCATCTGGTGCTGAGGTAGTGGTATGGGGGGCCCCAAATGAAATTTTGCTTAGGGCCCCATAAAGGCTTGGGCCGGCCCTGTGGGATGCAGAGGGTTCGCAGGTCTCTCTGCAGGGCCTACAACATCTTGGGCATCACAGGGGCCAGTAAGCGAAGGGCCATCAAGGAGGTCACGGAGGCAGCAGAGGTTGCCTCAAGGTGGCTGTGGTTAAGGAGGAGAATCATGGGTGCGGTAGCGCTACTAGGACACAAGCTAGGGCCTGATCAACCCCAGCTGGGTCACCTGGGTGAGAGTGTATGATGCTTGAAAGACCCGAAACACACTGTGACCCCCAGGTAACATCACTGATGATGTGTCCAGGTTGCATCTGTCGATGTACTGTATGTTACAAGTTTCAGGGTTATTGTGAGCTTGTGTTTTTAGGCGTCTGAAAATCAGGTTTACTCACTGCATATCTCTGTGCTGAGAATAGAAATATGCAGTTACCATTACACTCAGCCATCTGAGCCCCACTTATGCTCTCTGGGTCTCTGGCACCAAGGTGCTGTGTAGACCAGAGGTATCAGACCCCCTATGAATTAGTGAGGTGGATTTGATTGAATGGGGGTTGAATATTTTTTGTTAAAACCAATTTCATGGATATTTAGGCCACATGCAGATTTACTATATCAAATATTTTTAAAAAGCATACAGACACCAATAATGATGGCGAGGAAAAAATGGAGCTTTAAGAAAAAGACACAATCAATGACAGAAATGAATCTTAAGTAAAGTAAAGCTTAAGCTTACTGCCCAACACACAATCATGCACAATGACGAAATATAAAATATAAAGAAAGCAAAAATGAAACTAAATAAAAGACAAAACAAAACAAAATGCACATGCTGTTCATAAATTCTGTTAAAATAAGCTGTTGTTATGGCAGATCTGGTGTCCATTGGGAGCAGGTTCCAACAGTGGGAAGCATAATAATCACACCATTTAGACTTGACTCCGGGCACTACCAATAGATCTATAGGCCTACCAGAGGTACAGTACTTTCAAATTTGCTAGTATAGGAGGTAGTTCTCCACAAACATACAGTGGAGCCGGACAAAGTGTTACTGTTTTAATGGAATGTTTAATCAAATCATTTTAATATACCAACTGATCAGAGAAAAAATTGTTTGTCATGAACATTTGCTACTGTTTGGCAAATTTGATCACACCTCAGATTTATATGGAGCAAACATGTCTGCTACACATTTTAGACATTAAGTATCTAGACAATGAGTAGGACTTTAAATTCTAACTGAGAGCCAGTGCAAAGATCTGAGGACTGGAGTGAGGTGCCATCTTTTCTTTGTTTTTGTTGACAGAGAACATTGAGGAACAGTGAAAAGAACATTGCAATAGACAACCCTAAATTGATATGAAGGCTTGGATGAGTTTCTCAGACAGGAAATCTCTGATCTTAACTATGTTTCTAAGGTGCCAAAATATTGATGTATTCATGGTTTTAATGTGATCCCTGAAACTAAGACGCCTATCCATGACTACACCAAGATTTGTGATACAGGTTCTAGTCTGAAGTGCCCTACATGTAGGCATCGAGTTTCAATCTTCCTTTTTTGTTCCCGAACACAACCACCTCAGTCTTATCTTTATTTAATTGTAAAATATTCTATTGCTATATTCCATCTATCTATCCTGCCCTCAACTATCACAGCTCCACTCTATAGGCCTCACGCGGCACATATTCTATAATGGGGTGGTGCTCAATATCCTTAATGTTATTAACTACAAATTTTACATATTGCTCATTGATATGTGTACTCATCTTTTTTCTGTATGACTGATTAAATAGTTTATTAACATCATCCTGCCAGCATTTAAGAAAGGTATCTTTAAGTTTGTGAGGATCATTTCCAAGGAAATCAGAGCATATTCTATTTCCCATGTCTATGAGTTCAGAGAAGGTTGCGTCTAATGTTTTTATTTTTTTACAATTGTTTTGTATTTTTTCTTCTATATATGTTTTTATTTCATGTGGTGTGATGGTTTTACTTTTATACATTTTATCTCTCAGTGACTTTTGTAATACATTGGTTTTGAATTCAAAAATTATTTTTTCAGAACCAAGTTTTTGTATGATGGCTTGACTAGGTCTGGACTGGAGTAACATGTTATATAGCTCTTGATCATATTTCCGCTTGAGCTTAGCCATTTCATTTACAGGGGTTTCTTGTGGAATTGGATAATTACAGAATGCATATGAGGGAATGGAGTTTTGAAGATCTCCTGATGGACCAAAAAACTCACTGAAACCAATGCGTGTTGTTATCTTATACTGTTTGCCTAAATTAATTGCCAGGATAATTAAACTTATCATACAAGGTGGGTGACCTCCCTTTCTACCTAAACAAGGATTATATGTAGAGAATATGTACAATTCTTCATGTTTTGCTTTGGACTCTTCAAGTTCTTTAATAATTGCACCTATAAGTAATTCCTCACTGTGTTTTATATTTGCTGAATCAAATTTGGAGCCATTCTTTTTACATGTTGTGTCCTTCACAGGAGTTTCGAGCTTAAAGAATAAATCCTGAAAATCCTTATCTCTAGGTAGAACAGCCCATGCATACTGTTTTTTTCCTTGAAGATATTTCAAACTATCTCCATAGCGTGTTTCGATAGAATGTTTAGGAAATACATTTTGGTAATTTCTCAGATTAACATATTCAGGAAACATTAATGGGTTTTGTAGATAAATTGAAATAGAATCTAACTTTTTTGAAAGGTCCAAGTATTGAAAACCCTCTGTTATGTGATAAAGATCTTTATATTGATCTTTAGGTGAGGTTCCTGGTGGATATATATATTGTAGACTGCTTTCACCAGAGGGTAATGTACAAGGAGGAGGAGAATCCTTATCTGCCAGGTTGGGACCTTCAAATAAGAAGACGACACAGACACAACAAAGAAAGGTGTTAGTGAAAACATTTTGTTGATGTGCTAACAAATTTGTGGTTATTACAATGCATGAAAATGCACTGTTCTGTTAGCCGAAGTTTTCTTCTTCTTCTCCTAACCAGAATTTCTGCATCCAATTCAGCTTCAACCGTTTAACATAGAAACTAGGTTCAAATGTTGTGACATAGGACATTGTGTGACAATGTCAAAGGACATTTCGGTCAACTTTTTTTGAGATATTAACAAGCTTAACAAGCATACAATCTGGCTTTCTTAAGACCACAGACCCTGTTCAACTGTTTCCTCTGCCCACAACTGTTACAATAAAAGTAAATAAAAGTCCTCACTACTTTTCAACTGTCATCAACCCCGCCAAGATTTTCCTCTGCCCCCAACTTTCCAAGTAAAAGTTTGTTTAGCATTTTATATGTTTTGCAAATTTCATGCACTGATAATTTCCTCAAAATTAAATTTTCTAGGCATTATATCAGTATTGTAAATTAGAGACATCAGACATGATAAGTTGTTTAACTCCATTGTAAACTGCTAGGGTTGGGAATGGCTTGGTTATCTTCCTTTAAAAAGGAATTTGTAACTATTTCCTAAAGCATAATTCAAACATACAGTACCCCAGCAACTGTGGTAATAGGATAATAAGGTTTGAGTGTGATCAGGTTAGTGAATTTGCACAGCACAGAGGTGTAGTGTCAATCCAATGCTGGGCAGTACCTTTTGTTCTTCTCTCATCTTCATCATCGTCATCATCGTCTCTTTTTCTTTTTCTCTCAGTCCCCTCATTGTGTGCTATATCTGAAGAATTCTCTCCAGCCAGCACTGGACCTGCAGAGAAGTAGGGTGTTAGTATATAAACTAAGTGTTGTTGGAATCAATGGAATCAACTGTAACCAAGCTAATTACCCACTGTTAGATCTAAGAGACCTACCAGGACTATATTGAGGAAACAAGTCTGCAATACTCACTAAGGGCAGAGGACCCTGCAAAACTGGGGACTGGGGAGGGGTGTGGGGTGCTCCGTCTGCTGCATGGTGTGTCGGGAGAGCTTGGAGGCTGTCCTGCTCCACCAGTGCTCAATGTCTGTGCGCAGGGCAGGGGGATGGGGTCATCATCCACCAACTCAGCGCTTGGTAGCTCAAGCAGAGGGCTACTTGTGCATGGTCGAGTCCCCAGCTCAGACAGAGAGCATGACTGTGCTCTAGCAGGATGAACTTTCTGCATGAACATCTCTTGGTCCATGCGTTGGTCTGAAAGGAGAACAGACACCGTTATCATCGTAACTCACAATAGAGTTTATGTTTATCTTGAGGTGATATAATGGATATAATAATTGTAGACTGCTCTCACCAGAAGGTAATGTACAAGGTTGCAAGGGCTGCACAGAAGAATCTTTTTCAGACAGGATGGGAGGTTGCATTTCCTGTGCAATAGAAGCCTCTTCTGCCAGGATAGGAGGTTGCATTTCCTGCACAGAAGAATCTTCTTCAGCCAAAATGGGAGGCTGCAAGGGCTGCACAGAAGAATCTTCTTCAGCCAAAATGGGAGGCTGCATTTCCTGTGCAGGAGAATCCTCTGCAGCCAGGATGGGAGGTTGCATTTCCTGTGCAGGTGCAGGAGAATCCTTGTCAGCCACGATGGGACCTCCAAACAAAGAGAGTGCATTAGTGTATGAGAATCAGTTGAACACCATTTAGTAACAGTAATACTATATTATGACTATTGCTGTGAAAATAACTGATTAATATTGATTAATTAACTTGAGAAAAAATAACTGATTATTGAAAAATAACACAGATTAATCGATTCCGTATTACCTTTTTTTTCCATATGATTCCTTGCATATGAAAAAAAAAATCTTCCTGAAGCACTTTTGAATTCATTTTCTCAGCATATTAGGTCATATGCTGGTTATTCATTGATTCATTTGAATTTAAATATTTAAAATACTTTCACAGCAAAAATGTTACATGCGATTAATTTAGATGAATGAGTATGTAATTAAGTTTGTAATCAACTGACAGCCCTAATTATGACATTATTGAGCCTATAGCATCCATACTGTACATCTCTGTTGTAATAAGCTAATAAGGTTTGAGTGTGATCAGGTTAGTGAATTTGTACAGCACAGAGGTGTAGTGTCAATCCAATGCTGGGCACAGTGGGCAGTTACCTTTTGTTCTTCTCTCATCTTCATCATCATCTTCATCATCATCATCTCTCTTTCTTTTTGTCTCATTGTGTGCTATATCTGAAGAATTCTCTCCAGCCAGCACTGGACCTGCAGAGAAGAAGACATTAACAGAGTAGGGTGTTAATATATAAACTAAGTGTTGTTGGAATCAATGGAATCAACTGTAACCAAGCTAATTACCCACTGTTAGATCTAAAAGACCTACCTAGGTCTATATTGAGGAAACAAGTCTGCAATACTCACTAAGGGCAGAGGACCCGGCAAAACTGGGGACTGGGGAGGGGTGTGGGGTGCTCCGTCTGCTGCATGGTGTGTCGGGAGAGCTCGGAGGTTGTCCTGCTCCACCAGTGCTCAATGTCTGTGCGCAGGGCAGGGGGATGGGGTCATCATCCACCAACTCAGCGCTTGGTAGCTCAAGCAGAGGGCTACTTGTGCATGGTCGAGTCCCCAGCTCAGACAGAGAGCATGACTGTGCTCTAGCAGGATGAACTTTCTGCATGAACATCTCTTGGTCCATGCGTTGGTCTGAAAGGAGAACAGACACAGTTATCATCGTAACTCACAATAGAGTTTATGTTTATCTTGAGGTGATATAATGGATATAATAATTGTAGACTGCTCTCACCAGAGGGTAATGTACAAGGTTGCAAGGGCTGCACAGAAGAATCTTTTTCAGACAGGATGGGAGGTTGCATTTCCTGTGCAGTAGAAGCCTCTTCTGCCAGGATAGGAGGTTGCATTTCCTGCACAGAAGAATCTTCTTCAGCAAGGATGGGAGGTTGCATTTCCTGTGCAGGAGAATCCTCTGCAGCCAGGATAGGAGGTTGCATTTCCTGTGCAGGAGAATCCTTGTCAGCCACGATGGGACCTCCAAACAAAGAGAGTGCAGTAGTGGATGAGAATCAGTTTAACACCATGAAGCACTTTTGAAATCATTTCCTCAGCATATTAGGTCATATGCTGGTTATTCATTGATTCATTTGAATTAAAATATTTAAAATACTTTCACAGCAAAAAAGTTAGGCCTACATGCGATTAATTTAGATGAATGAGTATGTAATTAAAGGTAGGGTATGGAATGAGCTTTTTTGGCCATTTTTGCAAAATCACTTGAAATCCTATTCCTAACCCACTTATAGCCACTAAGTTGGAAGCACTGAAATGGAAATTAAACACGTCAATCATCTGCGGAACGGGCAGGGTTCGAAAAACTCCAGCCAATAGAATTCCTCACCCCATACCATCATTTCACAGCTCGATCGTCAATCTAACGTCTTACTCCTCTTCCTACTCCCCCTCCCCACCGCGCGCGACCCTTTCGAAAGCTGGTGACCGCGAGTCAGTGCTGAAACGAAACCAACTGCCTTGCTGCTGCACGTCCATGTTCCCCTCTTGTTGTGTCACTTCATTTCTATACGAACTAACTAAGGCAGCGGATACCTACGGAAACTCAATCACCCACGCAATAAATAAGCTATGTAGCAAAAATTACATTTTACCATGACACGAAGAGTGCTGTAAACATGAAATCGAAACTTAACAGCTTGGAGCTACGGTGGAATAGGCGAACCAACGGGGCAGCACTAAACTCGGATATTTCAGGAGATAATCGCCCTGGTAAGAACAAACCAGATTCTGTTCAAATATACACACCTATGGCTACTGAACCATATGTACTACAACCCTTTGGAGGTGAATAGCCTAAAGAATGTAATTGGGGAAGTTGATGTGAGTGATTGTATGGAGACTAGAGCTCATAGTGCTGTAGACGCCAGGATGGCATTTCATTTAGCCTGGCTCGCTCTCGCGCTGCGCATTTGAATTGTCGCTCGTGCATGGAGGGCGGGACTTGAGGTTGTATATGTTCAAACTCTGCCGTCCGTTTTGCTAATTCCGTACCCAACCTTTAAGTTTGTAATCAACTGACAGCCCTAATTCTGACATTATTGAGCCTATAGCTTCCATACTGTACATCTCTGTTGTAATAAGCTAATAAGGTTTGAGTGTGATCAGGTTAGTGAATTTGTACAGCACAGAGGTGTAGTGTCAATCCAATGCTGGGCACAGTGGGCAGTTACCTTTTGTTCTTCTCTCATCTTCATCATCATCTTCATCATCATCATCTCTCTTTCTTTTTGTCTCATTGTGTGCTATATCTGAAGAATTCTCTCCAGCCAGCACTGGACCTGCAGAGAAGAAGACATTAACAGAGTAGGGTGTTAGTATATAAACTAAGTGTTGTTATGCTGATTATTTCATCACTGTACTGTAGGTTAGAGCAATTAGAACACCATAAACAAGAGGTCATATAACGGATATAATAATTGTAGACTGCTCCCACCACAAGGTAATGTACAAGGTTGCAAGGGCTGCACAGATGAATCTTCTTCAGCAAGGATGGGAGGTTGCATTTCCTGCACTGAAGAATCCTTTTCAGCCAGGATGGGAGGTTGCATTGCTTGTGTAAGAGAATCCTTGTCAGCCACGATGGGACCTCCAAACAAAGAGAGTGCAGTAGTGTATGAGAATCAGTTTAACACAATTTAGTTACAGTAATACTACGTATATTATGAGTAGGGCTGTCAAAATAACTGATTAATTTTGGTGAATTAATTTGAGAAAAAATAACTGACTATTGAATAATAACACGGATTAATTGATTCCGTATGACCTTTGACCCGGAGCAGTTCTAGGCAGTAACCATTAGAGTGTAAATTGAAGGAGAGAGAAGAGAATGCACTGCCTACAGTAGATCATGGATTGGAACATTTACTTTTAAAAATGGCCTGATGGTGTTGATAAAAATAAAGTGTTGATAAGTCCTCTGCAATGTCTGCAGCAAGGAATTTACATATCACCGGAGTTCATCAACTCTAAAGTACCACATCAATGCAAATAAATTGTGTTGACATTGAAGTAGTGGTAGTGGTAATTCCCTAGGGTATAACTGTGGCCTGAAATGCCTTGAATATGAAAAAAAATCTTCCCGAAGCACTTTTGACTTCATTCACTCAGCATATTAGATCTATACTGATTATTCATTGATTGATTTGAATTTAAATATTTTAAATACTTTCACAGCAAAAATTATATATGCGATTAATTTAAATTAAGTAATCACAGAGTATGTAATTAATTAGATTGCATTTTTAATCAATTGACAGCCCTAATTCTGACATTATTGAGCCTATACTGTAGCTTCCATACTGTACATCTCTGTTGTAATAAGCTAAAAAGGTGTGAGTGTGATCAGGTTAGTGAATTTGTACAGCACAGAGGTGTAGTGTCAATCCAATGCTGGGCACAGTGGGCAGAATTTCACCATCATGTACGGATGTCGCATCTTATATTATAACATTATTGGGGCAGCCGTGGTAACTGGTTAGGGCTTTGAGCTTGTAACCAGAGGGTTGTCGGTTCGATTTCCGACCAGTCCACGGCTGAAGTGCCCTTGAGCAAGGCACCTAACCCCCCACTGCTCCCCGAGTGCCGCTGTTGGGCAGGCAGCTCACTGCTCCGGGTTAGTGTGTGTTTCACCTCACTGTGTACTCACTGCGTGCTGTGTGTGTTCACTAATTCACGAATTGGGATAAATGCAGAGACCGAATTTCCCTTACAGGATCAAGAAAGTATATATATTTATACTATATACTTATACTATTAAGCCTATATGTTCCATCTCTGTGGTAATAAGCTAATCAGGTTTGAGTGTGATCAGGTCATGCTGGGCACAGTACCTTTTGTTCTCTCATCTCCATCATCTTCTCTCATTTTTTGTCTGTCAGTCCCCTCAACATCTTCTACCTCTCCTTTCTTCTGAAAGGTGGGTGCTGATTTTTTCATTTTCTTCTGTGTCAGTGAGGAAAGTAAACAGATGATAAGTTGATATACAAATGGCTTTCACTTTAGTTTAATGGGATAATAATTACACAACCATATGCAACACTAAGCACTTTTCCTCTGTCGCACACACGTTATTTGATTATTCAGCACCAGCTTTGCAAATAGGCCGAATGATGTCCACAGACAAGGTAGAGTAGCCTACGTTCCATGATTTTATGAAAGTATGATGTATTGCAACATCGAAGTAAGGCAAACTTGTAGTTTTTACCACCGAACTACAGATCCGCTACCCGATCTAGTAATTTACAGTGCAGTTAAGGTGCAAAAAACTCTTTAGTGTTGCTTTAAGGATATAGCATACACAATGGTGATCTCAGTGGTGGGTATGCCAAGTGGTACAGTAGTATATAGGACTACTGTAGTACGGAACAGTTAAGTACACTGTAAATGTAGCCAGGGAACACCCAGCTCCAATCTTGTAAACAAAGGTTTTAAATGCAGTTGTTTACTCAGTTCCAAAGAAATACATGCTGGATTAGTGATTGACCTGCAGAGCAAATCCCAAATATGCCTAATGGTCAATTGATTATTCCCAAAATGTGCTTAAAAATGTGCTAAACAAATTGACAATTGGACGGGATCATCTTTAATGGAGGTAGGTAGGGCAGGTTGTCTTAGAAAATAGAGTTGTGACACTCTTTGACGTTGCAGCCACACGATTAAAAGTTCAGTAAGCTACCTGTGCTGAATCGCAGAAGGGTGGGATGTATTTCTGGATGCTGGGGGGTGTAATCAATTAAATCATTGACTTCTGAAAAATAGATTGGCCGTTCGAAGTTCCCAAACTTCCATAACCCAGAAACTGGCATTAGAAAGCGCAGCAATTTTTTCCCCATGGTCTCTTAACGGAGTGTCGCAACTCTGTTTTCTCTACCGCTCTGGAACATTCTAGAATCTACAAAAGCTACCTGAAAGTAGGCTATACGTGATCTAGTAGGCCTAGGCTATCTATAGTTTTCATTAGCTGAAACCTCACCTTGTTTGAACTAAACAAAGCAGACAAAAACCTTGTGACTTGACAGTTTGATGATAGCCTACTTCTATAAGCTAATCATATTCCATATTATCTCCCACATTTTAAAAATTAGGCCTAATTAAAAGTGTAAACTGCCATAGGCAGTAGGCCTATTGCAAAAGCGATCGGCCTCTTGAAGCGTGTCATGACTAACCAGACAGTTACAATAATACTATTTGGCTTGACATAGCCTACTGTACACAACTCATATACAAACTCACAACTTTGGAGTTGCACATAGACAGTTTAAGAAACACATACAGTAGTAGGCTGCTATATGAATGAATAAAATAATTTATAATATCTGCTTGCGGACCTTAAGGATAGGTTGCCACTGACCACACAAAACACTGGTCTAAGGTAGGCCTATGGTTTTCATTCGCTGAAACCTTACCTAGTTAAACACAAAACAAAACACACACAGATCTGGTTACTTACCTATGGCTCCTGCTGCCCAGTGGTGCAGTCTCTTCAAATGCGAACTATTAGGCTATTAGCTGGCACGGCCAAACGGTCACACTTTACTTGGATAGTCCACCCACAGATTATCAACAAATGATCTGTTAACTCTCAGAAATTGTTCAACAACAATTACCTACCAAACCTGATATCTGTAAACTTTCTGTGGGCGGACTATCCAAGTAAAGTGTTACCAACAAAATATTGTGTTCTGTTCTCTCTTCTATGTTTTCCCAATTGTTCAGACTGTAATGATATCACTTCTGGTTTATTCTGCTATTTAGACATGGAATCGAAGCCCAACCCTTAAGGCTGTATTCCTGTCTACAATAGTTTCATTTCAAAGGAAATGCCACATCGGTTCTTGAGGTTAACCAATTTCCTGGTTAGCCTCACCCTTACGTTATGCTGACGGTTTCACAATCAAGTGTAACAATTGTCATCATGTTAACATTTGCTGTTTCTATTGTCTCCTCATTTATGCTATAAAATACAGTTGTGTAAAGTCACGCTTTTCCCCCCAGTCACT
>NC_085012.1:8834475-8856975 GCF_963854185.1 Sardina pilchardus
TCTCTCTCTGTCTCTCAGGTTCAGTGCATTCCTTATTCCCAGTGCCGTGGCGCAGCATTCTTGTGTCAGTGCTCATTTGTGCCACCACCGCTCCAAACGTGGCTCCTTGGCAGCCAAGCGAGGCCTGCGTTGCCTCCCTGAGGCTGCCTACCCACCCCTGCCACCACCATGCCCACCACCATGCCCGTGTCTTGCCCATCCTCGTGACGTGGGGGGGGGGAGCCGTGGCGCGGTGTTGCCAAACAGCTGGCGTGAGCCGCGTGCCGTGTGCCGGTGAGAGGCGGCCGTGTGGCCCAACAGAAT
This sequence comes from Sardina pilchardus, assembly GCF_963854185.1. NCBI lineage: Eukaryota > Metazoa > Chordata > Actinopteri > Clupeiformes > Clupeidae > Sardina > Sardina pilchardus. Next base: position 8,834,779 of record NC_085012.1, read on the forward strand.
AATCGTTGCGGGGGCGTCGAAGGGGCAAGGGCTGGAGGATGAGTTGGCTCTTGTGTGAAATGAGCCCTTACTGATGCGTGCACACACACACACACACAAACACACACACACACACACACATGCACACACACACATACACATGCATGCACACACACACACACACACACATGCACACACACACATACACATGCATGAACACACACACACACAGTCTCTGGTCCAGCTGAGTGTGAAGAAGCCATCTGCAGTGCTGGGGCCGCGGTGCTGCCCATGCGTGATAAGCTGGCCATACTGGTGGGGCCTGGCCACGGCTCTTCACGCTCCGCACTCTCCTCCCTGGCCTCTTTTATCTCTCCATCCCTCAGCTCTCTCTCCATCTCTCTCTCTCCCTCTCTCTCTGTCTGTCTGTTTATCTCTCTTCGTCATGCTCAATCTCACACTCTCCATTTGTCTGTCTATTTCAGCTTCATGAATCCTCTGTCATCTTTCACTCTCTTTCTCTCTCTCTCTCTCTTTCTCTCTCTCTACTCTCTCTCTCTCTCTCTCTTCTCTTTCTCTCTCTTTCTCTCTCTCCCTCTCTCTCTTCTCTCTCCCCTCTCCCTCTCCCATCATTAAGCACACTCACTGCCACTCACTGAAGGGGGAAAATAGTGATTTGACCTTTCTGCGCTGACAGCGGCCATAGGGGTCAGTGGACAGGCAGGGAGGGAGGAGAGGAAACAACATCATGGCAGCAGCAGGAGCGGGAGCGGCAGCGGGACAGCCGTCAGCGGGGGCTACTGTACTGTGTGGCATCTCTGGCCACAGCGGAGCTGTTCCACTTGGGCCGTCCCGGCTTTATGAGGTCATCCATTAACTCCTCCAGCCGTGATGTATGTAAGGCACTTAGTGATGAGATCGGAGCGTGTTCCTCTGCTGTAGGGAGTTGGGGGGGAGCTGGGTGCGGGGCGGGGGGCGGGCATACTGTGGGGAAGTGCAGCCAGGGAAGAGGGGCCATTTGGAGGCTGTACACTGCCGGGGGGGGGGGAGGAGTGGGCACCAATGAGTGAGACTATTTCGCATCATGAAAAAAGGTGTTAAATGATTCTCGTGTTAAATGGTTCTCATTTGCCACATTTCCAAAGGGTTCTCATTTTCTACGTTTCTAAAGCGTTCTCATTTTCCACGCGTTTCTAAAGGGTTCTTTCGCATTTTCCATTGGAACATGCACACATGGAAAAGACACATGCAATACATGCAGCCCCCCCCCCCCCCCCACACACACACACACACATACACACATATCATACAGAATTCTCAAACACACACACACACACACACACACACACACACACACACACACACACTTCATTCATATCATACTTCTTAAACATTCAAAGAATAGAACTTAACTGTGTCAAACGTGTCACCCCTAAGCAGCTGTGACAAGCATATCATCACTGTAGAGGGTGGGCTGGAGTCCTGGCTGTGCAGTGGGCACTGCGGGAGGATGGAGAGAATAGAGAGAAGAGAGAGAAGAGAGAGAACCCCTCTGTACTGTGGTGGTGAAGTCTATTCAAAACGCCAAACCACAACACCCGCTCAGCAGAGGGGAGGGAGCGCAAGGCATCTTCCTTTTTTAGCCGCAGAATCACATCATCTCCCTTACCTGGAACTTTCACACAAAACTTTTATGACCTATTGTTATTGAATCACAGTTTTGAAGGAAAGAAATCTGCAGTCCAAGGAGGTTGGGGGATGGTGGAGGGCTTTTTGTGAAACTTATCCTGATGTCAAATGTGGACTGAATTATTCATGAATACACAATATATTATTCAAAAGTACATATCTGCATAGCATATTCTCTGCTCATCAAGGACGCGGCAAATAATTTAGAAGTGCATCGCCCGTCTCTACTCTGGCCTATATTCTAATGTAGGTGAACCTCGCGGCTCAGCCGTGGTTTCCTGAAAATCCCTGGAGGTGACTCCCAGGCCAAGGGTGGGTTGGGGCGGCCCTGGCTTGCATGGGCGCCCCAAACCGGCTGCGATCTCGACTGGCTGCTCGCTGACCTCCTGGTCCCCGTCCCGCTGGGGCGAGCTCTCCTCCGCTCTCTTCCGCTCTCCGCGTCTCGTGAGACCAAGACCCCGGAGGACTCCGCTTCATTCAGTGGCAAACTCATGCAGAACTTTCAACAGAGCATTCATTCGGATTGATTCAACACACACACATGGGTCAGCAGCATTCTGTAACGTGGGCCACGGGTGTACAGAGAGCATTCAGCTCAGTCCCCATAATATCGTTAAACAACCTTGGGGTTGGGACCAAGTGTGGGGTTACATGTACCTGCAATTCAAATGGGGTCACTGAGATATTGGTATCTTACAACTGACCAGTACAGTACATAAATATATACATACATTCAATTAAAAAAATATGAAAAGCCCCATGATATTCAGGCTAAGTAACTAATCAGATCCTTCATTACAATCCAGCTATGTAAAAATAAACTTCCCGCATGGGTGGTAATGCTTGTACAACGTTCCAAACAAAGTAGCAAAACAACCAGGCGAGTTAGTCAAACAAACAAATCAGCTTGCTACAGTAGGACATTTGGGAAAACCGCCGCACTGAACTTGATGCTACAGCAGACATATGATGCACTCCTCTCTCTTTCATGTGAATGATTGGGGTTGCCATCGTTTTGGGACATCAAAATAGGGTCACCTGCCAAAAACAGTTGGGAACGTTTGCCCTATACGGTACTACAGTACAACACTGGATACTCCATGTAAGAGTTTGTTTTTACTCTATAGAGCCAACTACATGATTGGTGGAGGTGTGTAGCCTCGTTTACAATTTCAGATGGGATCCATTGATCACATCTCGCCTATGTTACAGTTTGATCACTGAAAGCAGCAGTGGCAGAAGCTTACCATGTCTGGTTCATTTGGCTGGATACGGTTTGTTGGCCGCACAGATGCAAAATTGCTGACTGGTGGCTCAGGAAGCTTGGCTTACAACCCCGCGTGAGAATGAGTGTGTGTGCATGTGTGTTAACATCTGCTGCGTCCGTGGGCCAAATAGCCGGCTAGACTGCTGCCTGCAAGCCCAATATGCGCTTAGGTGTATTCCGCCATATGTGTGCAAGCATGTTCTGCAACGTGTATAAGTCTCGTATTTGCACGTATGTGTGGTCGTCCGAGACAGATCATGATGCATGATGACAACAGCCTGCAGGTGAATAAGAACAAACAATTAAACAACCATATTATCAGACTTAGAGTATATGCTAAAATATAATGCATATATGAATTATGTGCACAGTATTAAGCACATATTCAAATTGAGGACAAAATATCTCCTCCCATAACCTCTGAGCCCCTGAACCTGGGCCAGAGAGGAAGGTGAGCGTGCGACTTCATCAGCACCTCCTCTGCGAGTGTGAGATCAAGCCGGCCTGATCCGCCGCAGCCTCCCCCGGTCTGGCTCCGCTCCGCTCCTCTTCCCAGGTTCATCTCCTCGGCTGTGCGGAGAGAGAGAGGAGCGCCGGCTGGGAGTGCTCGGCTCCAATTTAGGTCAATTCACTGGCCTACTTTAGCCTGGCGCTCCCTGATGATAATTACACATGGCAATGCTAACAAGACCCGGCTCCTCTTACTGCGTTTGCACCGCCAGAGCCTTTGGAAGTGTTTGTCTACTGATGAATTTTTCTTTTTTTTCTTTCTTTTCGTTTTTTTTTCCGTTCACTCTCCTCTTTGCTCAACATAAGTATTCAGACCCAAATTGGTGAGAAATGTTTGCTTCCGTCTCCACGCTTCTTCATTAAATGCTCCCAGACTGGACAGATTTCGGGAGGATTTGTAAGCAGCTGTCTGTCTTGAGGGTGGGTGTTTTGTTTTTTGTATTTTTTTTTAGGGGGGAGGATGGGGGTGTTGGCTGATATGTAACTAGAGAAGCCATCTGACCCAAGTAATATTTTGTCAGCTTGTATCATTAAAACGCTACAAAGCAAAGCTAACGTAACAGCTATGCTGTGCTCCAAGGATGCCACAAGCAGCTGGGTAGGAGGAAGGGTTAACTTCCGCTAGTGCTGGAGTTTTCAGTGGAGGATGAGGGCCTGTGTCCCCAATCAGTCAGAAACAGATGACACTCTGGCTCATGAGCCACTTCTTGGTATAATGTCACCACTTGTTTCGCATCGCTCTTTGGAGATGGCAGCCCTCTCTTTTAAAGCACGAGGCCAGTGGACTGGATCTGCCTCACCAAACAGTCTCAGCCCGTTCAAGGATTCAACACACGTGAAGCAGGAGGCGTTTTGGTGCATTTTAATAGCAAACGTTTATTTCAATATTCAGACAACATACAACTGACTCTGTCTAGACCCTCGTGCAATGCACATGTGCTGGTCCACTGGTCACATGGGTGGGTGGTGGGGCGTGGGGGGAGTGGACAGGGGTGGACGGGGATTACAAATCAAATAGAAATACAGTGTGTTGTTCCACAGAAGAGCCACCAACTGAGGCAGGACCCAGGGAGACAGGGCTCAGCCCAATATCCAGCCTGGAGCAGACAGCTTAGCATCCACCTGGTAGCTGTTCCTACTCTCTCTCTCTCTCTCTCTCTCTCTCTCTCTCTCTCTCTCTCAGAGAGGATGAACGCTCACAACAGAGCACGTATGCTAATTGCCTCCCTCCAGAACCTCTTGAGCTCTGTGGTCCAAAATGGCGACCTTTGATCATGGTGTTCATAGCACTCCTCTCTCTGTCTCTGCCTATACACAGGGGGTAGTCCTCTTTGACTTAAAAGCAAAATTATCTACAAGGATTGTCAAAGGCTTCATTACATATAAAAGGATTACATGCAGATTCTATATGATGTAATTAATTGGGTATAATAGAGTAGAGCTGTATGTAGAAATCCTGTAAAACCACACGTGTTCCCTTTTAAAAGACCCTTTGGCACAGATATGTACATCATATAAAAAGTGGCAACAATGTACTAACCTTCTCTCAGATACTTTTAAAGTCCGCTTACTTCTAAATGAAGGCTGGATTAAAATAAAGTTTTGATTTTGTAATACACTGAATTTGGTAAAGCAACACAGAGGAACAAAAGGAAATAAAGAAACTCATAGATATCAGGCAAATGCTGTCTTACACATCAAATGAACAAAACATCCAATAAAATGATTGACCATCATAAAAGTCATTGATATGCACATTGTAACTGAATACTGTTGAGAAATGACTATCATCGATATCAATTAATAGTAGCAGAAACATTATCAATATACACTTCAACTAAAGGTTCACGATAATAAAAACCCAGGTATCTGAAGCACACTACGTAAAGGGTGCTGAAAAGGTCTGTGAGAGCATGTAAACATTTCCAACCTTCCAACAGCATGTTCTTGTGTATCTTCTGGGCTGCAGTTTGGGCAAGCAGTGAATACAACCACCTGGAATTTTGCCTTGACCCAGCCTAGGGCACTCACACGCACGCACGCACACACATACACACACACACACACACACACACACACACACACACACACACACACACACACACACACATACACACACGCGCACAGCACACACACAAATACTCGTACATACACAACTGACTCAAACGCACACACACGCATAAGATTTTAGAAGGTCTGGCTCACAGCAAAAGTAAACATTTAGTGCTTTTTGTTCCGATAAGCAACAGTGATAGAAACAGAAAGGAGAGGGGCCAGATAAATTCAGGAAAAAAGATAACGAGACAAAGTGTGTGTGTGTGTGTGTGTGAGAGAGAGAGAAAGAGAGGGAGAGAGAGTAGCAGGCCTGTCAAGTGTCCTTAAGCTGTAAAACCAAAATAATACAAATGATCCACTCAAATATTAAAGCTGTTTTGACAGGTAAGAGCTACAGAGAGTTTGGGTAATTACATACTGTATGTTAATTTTCAAAAATAATGGTCATTATATTGCAAAGTGTATAAAATTAACACATTGTGCGGATTATAAAACATTTCCATTATTGGCTACAGTTAGGTATTCTAAGCACTTATGGTCATAAAAGCTTCTCACAACAAACACAGTTTTTTTCTGAAGAGTGCACAGCTAAAAATACAAAGTTTATGTTTGATCTTTTTCAGGTTCAGTATTTTTTTTCTCTTCTTCCACATTTTTTTAAACCAATAATGGTGGTGTAGCACCGATTTTAGAAATATTTACATAATAAAAAGGAAATATCAAACAAATAAATGTTACACTTGGAGTCCGTAGAGAATACCATTGATGCATGGGGACTTACTCTTGGGGAGAGGAGGGGGGAGAATAAAATAAACATTTGAATACTTTCACCACCATTGACTTTTCTAACCTTGGCACAAAGACAAGCCTTCCTTCTCACAGTGGTCGTATGCACCGACAATCTAAGGAGAGACTAGGGCAACTGCAGCCTTTGACACGTTTTCCTACGCCATTCTCTCAGTTTAGAGTAAACTTCACAACATTTAAGTTTGTGCTTTTTGTGCGACTATATTTATTATACTGTATTTATATATATTTATTCTAAATGACCAAAAAATACATCCCATGCACAATAAAAAATGGCCTCACTATATCTAAATGTGAATACAGTAAACAAAGAAAATGAAAACCTTAACCATGGTGGAGCTGATTCCCATCACCAGCTTGAGGCTTCACATGGATGCAAAGAGCTGATTCCTCATCCTTCATCTGTGTGTTTTTTTTTAGAGGTTCTCTATCGATCCCGGCAGCAAATCCTGCTTTTTCAAAACAACAAAACCGAACCGAAAATAAACAACAATGACGAAAAGGCCACGCAAATCCTTTTTTTTGGGAGCAAAGTCCTACTCCCTGGGAACAGGCGTGGAGGACGTTCCCTTGTAGAAAATGTTCCGGGCGTTGTCGGGACTGTTGCTCCGCTCGGGGATGAGGATGAGGTTGCCTTTCCGGCGGAGCGTGGACTCCCGGCTGGAGGCCACCGATAGGCTCTCCGAGCCGCTCAGGGCCCCGTCCCCGCTCCCCTCCAGCGGGGTGACCCGGATGGTGGAGATGCCCTGATGGAGGTGTGGGTGGGGGTAGGGGGGCTGCTGCGGGTGGTGGTGGTCGGTGACGGAGCCGGTGCTGATGGTGGTCACCGTGGAGCCCGCGGAGACGGTCGGCACGGTGGGCATGGCGGCGGGGATGGGCGCGTGGCCGCTCGCCCTCTTGACGCGGTCGGCCGAGCCGTAGCTGTCCCGCAGCGACTCGGAGCTGCCCGAGTCCCGGTTGAGGTCGTTGAGCTCGAAGGACTGCCGCAGGCTGCCCTGGGACTTCCACGTCCACGAGCCACTCCCGGGACCGCCGTCAGGACAGGGCGCCTGCACCGTCACCCGCGTGTCCTCGGGGTGCGCGTCCACCCGGACGGGGTGCGCGTCCACCCGGATGATGGAGCCCTGGACGCTCCCCGCGGTGCTGCCGGCCGTGGGCACGCCGGTCAGCGAGCCGGGCCCCCCGCCGCCGCTGGACATCTCCTGCTGCTCCTGCAGCGTCTTGTAGCGGAAGGAGTTCCCGCTGCCCTCCGAGCTCTGCGAGTTGGAGTGCAGCAGCCCCTGCTGCTTGGACATGGCGATCACCTGCATGATGCGCGGCTGCCCGTTAGTCCTGATGCTGCCCTGTCCACCTCCGCCGCCGCCGCCGCCCGCTGCCACGCACGGCATGGAGGCCGACGACGACGTGGTCGTCACGGCGACGCCCATCTCGGCCGCCTTCTGCCACTTGGCGCGGGCGGCGGCGCTGGAGGTGGGCGATCCGCAGCCGCCCTCCTGCGTCTCCTCGGGGATGTGCACCAGCTGCGAGGAGCCCGGGCGCGACTGCATGGAGACGCGGGCGCCGCCGGTGATGCCGCTGGGGTTGGTGGGCAGCGTGTTGCTGTTGCCCACCGTGGCCAGCTTGAGGTACTGCGCGGCGGGGCCCTGGTGCAGCTGGCTCGGGTGGTAGTGCTGCAGCTGCTGCTGCTGCTGCTGCTGCTGCATCATCTGTTGCTGTTGCTGCTGCTGCTGTTGTTGTAGATGCTGCTGGAGCTGCTGCTGCTGGAGGTACTGCTGCTGGAGGTGGAGCAGCTCGCCGTTGAGGCCCCCCGACGAGGGCTCGGAGCTGCAGCGGCCGTCCATGCTGCGCGAGGGCGACGGTCCGCACACGCTCCCGCCGCCGCCGCCGCCGCCGCCTGGCTCCATGGCCTGCAGCGACAGCTTGCGGTTCTCGTTCTTGCTCTTCCACTGCGACAGCAGCTGCTTGGAGCGGCTGGAGTCCATGGAGGCGTGGTAGGTGGCCGTGCGGCGCGACACCTGCTGCTGCTCGTCGCCCCCGCCGCCGCCGCCGCCGCTGGCCGTCACGTGGGCGCGGGGCAGCGTGTTGCTGAAGGTGACCAGCGAGCTGTCCTTGGCCAGTGCGGCCGCCATGGGCGAGATGACCTCCACGTCGGCGCTGGAGCGCTTCAGGCTGCCCATGGAGCCGGGCCCGTGCAGCGGCGGGCCGTGGTGGTTGCGGTGGAGCGCGCCCTCCGAGTGCGACGTCGACAGGCCGCCGTCGCTGCTGCTGCTGCCGCCCACGCCCACCACGCCTTTGGCCGGAAGGTGCCGGGCCCCGGGGCCGGCCTCGTGGCCCCCGTAGGCGGGCAGGGTCCTGGGGGGCCCTCGGAGCGGTGGCTGGGCACTGGACTCCTCCTCACTGGGCTGGAAGTTCCCCACAGCATACAGACCCTGCAGAGGAGGATGCAGCTCTTGAGTTCAACGCTGACATCTCAACTTTTCTTCCAAACATATCAGCAGAGGGTGGAAACAGATACTGATAGATACACTAACAATACTGCGGCACTTTAAATGCGGTTCCTTGACCTAAACATCAGGGGCCTGTCTGTACTTAATGCTAATCCAACTCCAAATTTAGCTTCAGTGGTGAACTTCCAAACATCAAACTTCTGTCAGGCCCAAGGCAAGGCACAGTGTTGATGGAATACAGGACATAGAGCCAAGCTGTTATCCTGCATATTAACAACTATCCTCCTATTTACATTTACTTTCAGTCATTTAGCGCTTTATCCAAAGTGACTTACAAAAAAGGCTTATTCATAAAGAAGAAGCAAACGCTCTAACCCTCACCTCACCTTACCCCAAGTGAGGGTTAATTAGTAGAATAGGAGATAGAGAGAGAGAGAGAGAGAGAGAGAGAGAGAGAGAGAGAGAAGAAAAATAGGTTAGCAATGGCCAATCCTCAAGCCGCGCTCCTCACCAGGTAGACGGCGATGCCTCCTCCGAGGATGAAGCCCAGGTAGACGTCGACGGCGTGGTTCTTGTACTGGATGATCCGGGTCAGGCCGCAGATGATGGCGCAGATGATGAAGGAGAAGACGAGCAGAGGCTTGAGCAGCTTCGATGAGTCCGTCAGCGTGCTGTTAAAGTACATCTACAGCACACAGACCACACAGAGAACAGATCCCCCCCCCAGGTTAGAAACAGCAGTTGTTTGCCAAGAACGAGCCTCAAGACAAGTAACATCAAGTCAAATAGCTCTGCATCAAGCTACAGCCGTGAGATGATGCGGATGGTTCAGGTTTCAAATGTTTGGAGTTGTTTATCCAGATACTCTCGTGTTCAATGTGGTTAACTACAGTATGCTAAATGTATTCCACCCACTGGAGGACCTTTCGTGTGCATGAAGTCTTGCATTTTAAGAGGGTTTTGACTCCTTTAAACCTTTAAAACAATGAATTAGTCTGAAAATTGATGAGATCCATCAACTGTGCCAACCCTGTAATCCATGCATTGATCGATCAACTGAAAGATGCTGCAATGGATTGACAAGCACCATGCACCGTGCACTCATTTAAACCAAAACAAAAGGAGATCCTCGTAAAGCTTACAAGCCTCCCAGCATGCCTTGTTTATGCCCACGTCCTGACTCCTGTCATATGAGTGCAGCGTCTTAGCGTGGAGGCTCGTGTGGTCCTGATGTGAGAGTGAACGGCGGTCAGTCGATGTGTGTGGTGTGTAGCCGTGACAACGGCAGTGGGTGACCCAGTGTGAGAGCATGGCGTGTGATCGCTTCTGAAGAGTGGCACTGGGCATTGTGAGGTAATTGAATACGGTCCAAAACACATGACTCAGCTTTTCTTTCTCTCTCTCTCTCTCTCTCTCTCTCACTCTCTATCTATCTGTCTTTCCCTCTTTATTTCTGTCTGTCTCTTTCTTTCACTCTCCTCTTCTGTCTCTCTCTCTCTTTCTTTCCCTCTTTATCTCTCTGTCTCTTCCTTTCACTCTCCTCTTCTCTTTCTCTCTCTGTTCTATCTTTAAACATCATGTCTTCCTCTCCCATCCCCCGTCATCTGTCTGTCTGTCTGTCTGTCTCAGGTTCATCTCTGGCTGTCCCCTCTGTCCTCGTGTCTATCTCCCTCTCCACCCACCGCCGCTGCCACAGTGGCACTTTATTACAGCTGATTTATGACTGCGTAACTGGGGGGGGGGGGAGACAGCGTATTGCTGTGGCCTGTCAGAGCACCAGGGCTGTTGATTCTATTGGTTCATATAAAATCCTTCAATGCCCTAACAAACATGGTCACTTCCATACCCACACACATGCATCACGCACATGCATCCAGCTTCATACATAGTTTCTGATCTTCAACTGTTATGGGTAAATGATCCAAGGTTGTGTAGATTTCTTTTGGTCATTTTTGCATTTGTTTGGACTCTGTGTGTGGTGTAACTAAATATACAGATTCATATGTTTGGTGTGGATTCATGACAGAAAAAAACAGTAAAAAAGAATAAGAGATAAGAAAAAAACCCCTGTTAAGTGTTAATCCTAAATTATGGAGCTGCCATAAATTGAATGCGATGCAAGTGGAGAGGAGGAGGAGGAGGAGAAGACAAACAGATGACAAGCATGAAGAAATCACAACAGAGAGAGAGAGACACACGAGAGGAAGAGTGACAGCAGAAAACACACTGAGAGACAGTGTGAGGCAGAGACACAATAAGGGGACACGGCAGCACGAGAGACCCCGACAAAGATATTGTGAATGGAAACAGAAAACGAGGGGAGTGCTGCTGAAGATTGAAACAAAACACACACACACACACACACACACACACACACGAGTCACACAGAGTCATCCACACTTTGAGAAAATGGAGATTTACTGCGAAAATAGGTAAAGAGTGTGTGGGAGAGAGAGAGATGGAATGAAATTAGGACGGTGTGTACGCCGGAAAACAGAGATGGAGAGAGTGAGAGATGGAGTTGAGAGGATGGGGTTGAGAGGATGGGGAGTGAGAAGGGGGTGGAGGGTGGAGAGAAAACTAGTCAGATGGAGCGTTGGTTGCAGTGCGAGCGGTGCGGAGCGGCGCGGTCTGAAGCCGACGCCGAAGCTCTGTGGTGGTGTGGGCGTCCGCGTATTACTCACCGAGATGTAGACGGCGGCGAAGGATGCCAAAGTGGCATGCTGGGAAGGGAACGATTTTCTGAAAGCAGAGAGCAAAAGAGGAATTAAAGTCATGAAGATGTAACGGGACGCCTTTCAAACCATGACTTGTTCCCCTACAAAACAGAAGCGGATGTGTTCAGCTGCTGGGGCTTGTTTATAATCCGTATTTTGTTGCAGCTACAATTGATATAATGCGCTGGCTGGCGGCCAGATATTTGCAGTGCAGATGGTATGTGTAAGGTGTTTTTTTATTATTATTCCAACAGAGCTTCTGTTATCAGTATTCTATCTCCACGTTTCAAGGAGACCTCATTTTTAGCACAACCCGGCTCTCACCCCTTCTGTTCTGGCAAGCTGAATGCCTTTAAAGATGTGCATGAAGCATTCATTATGCCTCGCAAGCAACCACCTCAAGAACGGGTTCATTTCAAGGCAGCAGATCCATTCCGACACACCCCCCACTTAGGAGTCTTGCGAGTGTTTTAGCCTGACAAGACAATTTTGGGGGAAAGTTTTGACATTTGGCCATTTAGCACACACAAGTCAAGTGATTCTTTCACAACTCAGGGAACAAAACTCCATGGGAATTTCTTTTTCATATGCATCTTTCACAACAAAAATGTTTCCCAGTGTGTTGAACTGAACTGGCAAACCTTCGATTTTAATTCCATGTCAATGGTTGTGCTATTGGATAATGATGTTATTGCAAGTTGTAACTCGTGTGCAAAAACCTACAATAAAACTGGTGACATGTTGGAATGGAATGGAGCTGAGAGTGCATCTTGCCCAGCCTGTGACAACACAAGCACAACCAGACATGTTGGCTCGAGGAGGAGAAGGAGAGGGGCTGTCTGTTTACCCTTGGAGCTACCGCCCTGCTGAATGTTTCCAGAGTCCCCGGATGATATTTAACGCTTGGTTTCATCTGCTTGTTCCGAGTATAAACAAAACCCCGGTTGATATTCGCGACCGTCTCCACGCGCCGGAGCGACCCATGTGTGACCAGGGACGGGGGGGAGAGGAACGCCACGATATCCAGAGGCCATCTCATGGCCACCAACCTCTGCACCAACTCTCTTCCTCATGTTGTCAAACACGAGCTGCGGTTCACAGAAATGCACTTCCGATACATGTGTCCAGTGTTTCCCCTACAATGTATTCAGCAGTGGCGCAGCACCACGGCTGGATTTTTCAGCACCACTGCAACGTCTTCACATGATCAGTAATGTCACCACAATTAGGCCTACTTCCACATTCTAAAAGTACAACAGTTAACGTTATCCTTGAAATTGGGGTACTTCACAGACCACCACTGCTGGAAAAAATCCTCCAAGTCTGACATTTTGTGTCATGCATTTTTCCTCTAAATAATCTAAAATTCAAGTCTCTTGGCGGCCCGCCTTCCATTCAGTATTTAAAAACGCCTTTTTATTACCTAAAAGTGGCGGTGTCACTTTCTCTGAAAGCTGACCTCATTAAAAGGGGTGTGTGTGGGGGGGGGGAAGGTACTTCAAAAGGCTTCTGCCATAATCTACAGCTGCTGTTCTGCGCCCCAGGGATCGTATGGGTGGTGCATGCCGGGGCGCTTATTAACTCTCGCGTTCCGACGCACACCAGGCGAGAGATCTCGAACACGCCATAATCTGGAGCGTGTAACGCTGAGAAATGCGGCCTAATGAGGGACGGCCTGATCTTCCTTTTTTACCCCTCCCCCCCAACACCTCCCCCTCCCCCTCCCCCACACCCTCTTGCTACCCGCTGAGAACCAGGCAGCGAAAAGACGTTTTTTTTTCTGTCTAGTACTAGTTGTGAAAGTATTTACAGTGTGCTCTGATAAGCTGCTTGTATGGTCTATTCATTCTGTCGGGGGGGCCTGTGACATCCCCCCTACGGCTTTGACCTATCACAGTGGTCTAATCCGAGCCCTCTGAGAGTTGTGTGAATGCGCTGTGTTGAATGCTGTGTCACTGTGTGATTTTCGGGTCTTGTGATGCAAATGGTGCGGGTTGAAAGTCAGCTCGGAGTTCTCGTTCTCATGTATTAGAATTCTGTCTGTGCAGCGGCTCACGCAATTATTGCATAGGTCAAAAGTGGTCGTTTAATCTCATCGCGGTATAATACGATGCTGTAAGTGCGCACAAAAAGCAACGACCGGAGTAAAACTTTTGGGCCAGTGTTACTTTTGAGGAAACGAGGAAGGATGTTTAAAACTCATTTGCGTCACTCATCAGATGTGTGGGTCTGAGGTCAAAGGTTAAGGGGGCAAAAGGTGACCCACCTGCCAGCGTTGATGATGGCAGGGTCGGCTCCGGAGCAGATGTCGTCCATGATGTAGGCGTTCTCGTCACAGGAGGTGTTGAGGCTGGTGTAGTTGGGCTTGCAGACGGTTAGGAAGTACGGGGCGTGGTAGCCCGTGGCCAGCTGGATGATGTCAGTGATGAGGGCGGTGGCACAGAGGCCAAAAACATGGACACCTGCGTGAGACGCAGACACACACACACACACACACACACACACACACACACACACACACACACCACATCCACAGTCATACATACACCCACATCCACACATATTTAGTCATTTAGCCATCTTAGATCAAAGCCAAGCACCTCTTTATGCAAACTCAGGCCCACACAAACTCTCTCTCTCTCACACACACACACACATACACACACACACACACACACACACACACACACACACACTCTGAAAGGCAACCTACCCACAAACCTCACAGCCCGGCGTATGTAGGAGTTGAAGTTGCAGCCGGCGGCGTTGATGTCTGCCTCGGCTCCGGCCCCGTTGTGCCTCCTGGACAGGCAGCAGAACAGAATCCCCTCTCCGATCATTATCTGCGGGGCCGCGGAAAAAAAAAAAAAATACCGCCGAGTCAATACAGCAGACCCGCAGAGATCAGATGTCCTAGTCCGCGGTCCACCAATACAATTACACAAACCCACAGCGTCCATTTCATGTGCCCACAGTGCTAGTCCTAGCTCGCAGCGCTATCTATCCTTATAGTGTTCCCTTGTCTGACTCAAATAACTTTTCAGTAAGGTCCTGCAGCTGCTGAGCCAAAGGCTCAGGTACACGCCTGCGGGAACAAGGGCAGCGATGCCAGGCCTACTTTTCTGTGCATGCACAAAGGGCACAGTAGGTACTTTAAATTATTCTTGTGAGTATGCGGTATGCCTGAAAGCTGGCATGAGGTGTTTTGAAGTGACCTTGTAAGCAGGGCACTCTTTTGCTTACTTTAGCATGCAGATTCTGAAATGATATTCTAAAATGACCTTGTTATTATTATTAGGGCACCCACTTACTTTGTGTGACTTGCACTTTCAGGGGGAAAACTCAGAATACATGTGAAAACTTGAATGCATGCACACACTGACCACACACAGAGAACCTAATGTGACTACACATCCATGCACACACACACACACACACACACACAATCTCTCTCTCTCTCTCTGCCTCCCTCTCTCTCTCTCTCTCTCTCTCTCTCTCTCTCTCACTCACACACACACACACACACACACACACACACACACACATACAAGCACAAAATCTATTGCTGTTATCCATGCCCTCCACCTGACCTGCTGTCACACACATCATGTCAGCTCCTTGGAGCCCAGGTGCTGTCTTTGTGCACTTGACATTAAACCCCAGGTTTATAAACACATGCAGTAGACGGTCAATGGCAGGCCAAGTGTTATCCCACACAAGGCCTTTCTGTGTGAGCACAGAGACAAGCTGCCCACACTTTCTTACACAGCAAACCTTAGACACGTCGTTGCCTTGAAAAATGAAAGTGCATTCTAGTTCAGTATATATGCAGATGGGCTGGCTACTATCTCTGCTACACTAACTTGTTCCATCAGTCTTTAATGCCGTCATCAAATAGAAGATGCACACGATAGTCTCACAGCAAGCTGCAGTCGGTTGTCCATTTTGTTTTTTTGCACCAACTCCGATTCCGGATAGAAAATTATTTTCGAAATGGGTCAGGCATCATTGTACACTTTCATATTGCAACATGCAAGTTTAATAAGAAAGAATGAGTTACTCTCTCACTTTAATTCCAAAAACAACATTAGCCCATTTCTGTACTTAATGATATAAATAAATTTACTGTATAAAGGGACATTAACAACTAATTTCCTGTTAAAATTGGCTTTGGGTGTCTCTGGTGGTTTTAATGAAAAAAGGACAAATGCAGAAAGAACAATAAAAAGCACAGAATAAGTTTTCACATAATGGAATGTGCAAGCACTGCATTTTTAAAAAATATGGTCATGATTAAGGTATTTAGCAGATGCCTTTGTCCATAGCAACATACAAATAACACCAATAGTTCAATTTAACAGTAAACAATTTAAAAAGTTGGGAAGACTACACCAAGGAGAACAGCAATAATGAACAACCATGTCAAATCAATTCATGTAGTACATTTTTTTTAAATCACACACATACAGTAGCATTCATTATCCTGAGGTGCAAACCATCAAATTGTTCAATGAGAATGTCAGTGTAGAATTTGTGTCCTTATCCTACTCAAAAAAGTCAGGGAGGAGGAACCTATAGGAAAAGCAAGAAATCAGGAATACGAATAGTCTGTCCCGAACACTGAAGTTGTGGCGGACTGTGGAGGTTACCCCAAAATAGACTCTTTTGTTTCAGCGGACACTTGACTTGTGTGTGCTGTTCGGCTTGGCCCAGCACAGACGGCACGGCTGCTGGAGGTTTAGCGTGGCGTTTGGCTTTGGCACGGGTGAGGAGTTTAAATCGCGGCGGGGGGGGGCACCAGTTTTGATGTCAGGCCGCCGTCAACGCCCAGACCTGGCAGGCGAGGTGCTAAGGGTATAGCTGGTCGGCCCTGGCACGAGACGGAGCGGCCCTGGCACCGCCGTGCCCTGCGGCCCTGCGGCCAGGCTGCCGTGCGCCGTCTCCCCGCGCCTGCATCGGTTCCGCCACTTTCCCACAGCCGCTCCGCCTGTCCAGCTGATGGACACGGAGATGCCACGACACTCCCCCCCCCCCCCCCCCCCGTCCGTCCGTCCGCCGTCCCCCGTCCGCCTCTCTCGTCCCGAAACAAAAAAAAATAAAAATTGGGCCAACTGGCAGCTCAGCGGGGGTCCTCAGCACCTGCGGCAACCTCCCACCTGACACCAAATCTGTTGTGTGGCACGAAACAGCACGCAAGAGACCGGAGGAGAGAGGATCAAGGGCGGACGTGGACGGCAGCTTTAAAAATGGAAAAATGAAATCTATATTTTCCGCTCATGATGTGGCTAGAATGGCTAATGATCACGGGGGATCTGACCTTTGGGCCCATATGACATGCTAGAGGTGGAATGCGAAGCAGCGAGTATTAGGGGTAAAATCAGGTGCAGTCTTGGAGGAGGCCCATCACGGCCCACTGCTCACACAGGAAGTAAATTAATTTTATTGCTGGCATGCCGCACACATTATCTCTCGCACTGACACTAATTTGACTGTCACCCGTTTTTAGTGGCTTGTGATTTTTTCCAATTAATCCCAATCAGAATATTCTATGGACTTCTTCATCAGAAGCAATTACATGTTATGGGTTTGAACATTTCCAGTAATGGAAACGGATTAACGTTTTAAAATATGTGACATCTGCATTGCGGTGGGTGTGGAATCTGGGGGAAGAACATAAGACACATCAGATGGGTGGCAATAATACAGAGCAATCCCATATGTTCTCTTTCTATTTATGTAGCATTTAATTAATGAATGTAAGATTATATGATTGGTGTAATTATCCAAATTCCAGGCGCAGCCACAAACGGTCATTGTGGTTTCATCCAGCGGCACTATTTAAAGGAGAGACATACTTGGCACTTGCTTCACACTGAACGGCATGTTGCCATGACTACTTCTTTTCTGACCTCACAATAGCTGAAGGATGGCTGCAGGTCATGCGAGTTACATCACTGAAGCAGGGCAATCATCTGACATCTCTGCTGATACATGACTCAAGACGTCAGAGCGGTCATCCTTAGACTGGCCGCTGATTCATGTATCTTCTGTCTTTTATTAATAGCATGCCCGCCAGCCACGTTTAGCACCCACCATCGCACGCAACGCCACTGTTTTGCCAGTCTGCCTCTCTTCCGCTGACGTCCTCCTAAATGCACATTCCTCGGGCACATTTCCAAATCCGTGGACGTGTTACAAATATTGTCGTGAACTATGTCAATTTTCTCATATGATTTCTTCAGCATTTGTCATGTCCCCCAGGGGGATGTCCCTCTGCTGTCCTTACTCAGTCCAGGATGGACAAGGATCTTGTCCGGAGCAGATCCCATATCCTCATGACTAACTGTCGGTGCTCAGTAATTTATACTTATTTGACGAGAGAGGTTGGGACTGAAATAGGTCCTGTACAAAAGGGATGTATTCATACAAACCAAAACAGGAAGCTAGATACCCAAATTTGTCACAGTGAGCATCCTTAGTGTGTTTACCGCATGGTACACCACAGAATCCTCTATGAGGGACAAACATTTTTGATGGAGCGAAGCATATTTAATTGGAATTTGGACACACACACACACACACACACAAAACACACACACACACACACACACACATGCAAACAAGACAGCAAAAGTGTAATATTACACATAACTGGCTATTCCATAAATGCTGGCATGTCTGTCCCAAGACAGAGGGAGTTCACACTTCAAAACCATTTGTCCCTCTTGTCATTTCCATAACAACAGACTAATATGCCTTGAGAACTCGGTGGGAAGCCGAGGGTGAAATAATCAACGTGTTTCTGCATGAGAGCTCCGCTAGTGCTGTGACTCGAGCTACCACGACATACACACACACACACACACACACACACACACACATGCGGACACACACACACTCCAACATGCATGCATGTGCACAGACAAATATGCTCTAGCACACAGGAATACACATACACACACACAGACACATACATACAATCCTGCAAATGCACAAGCATGTGAACAAAAACAGAACACAGACACACACACACATACACACACACACACACACACACACACCAAAATTTCTCTGCAGACTAACAGTGCAGCATTTCTGTGGTTGCTCCGACTGTGCTTTTGTGCCACTATCTAGTCTGTGTGATAATGGACAAATTGACCCCTAGCATCTGGCATGAGGGGAAGGACAGCTCCACTGCGTTATGAATGCACGGCACAAAAGGGGTTGGGGGTGGCGAGGTGGGCATACCCACCCTGCGGCAATGCCCCGCGGTGGGCGGCAGTCGGGAGAGAGAGAGAGGGCCATCAGGGGCGGGCACTGAGTGGGCACTCCAAAGTACAAGTCTGCCAGGATGCCATGGAGACCATCTCTTTTTGCGTTGCTAGGAGAGCACTGAGCTAAAAGGAATGCCTTATCAAATAGCAGCCGTGGTGCTATTCCACAGACGCCCGAATGTTTCTCTTACAGTCTCCACTCACTGAGACATGGGCCTTGTTTGTGCTGCTTGCCACGGTTTGCTATGAGGCATCTCTCTGTTCACTGTTTTGATATAGTAATGGAGAAGGTCAAAGCAGGATTGCAGAAGGATTCTCTGTCTTGAAATATACAGAAATACGAGTGTGAAACACATCAATAGGACTACTAGCATTCTCCATGACTAAGACTCTATACATTACTGTAACACGAACCACGATTCTCTGCTGACTTCATCTGTCAATTTCACTTAAAGAGATTATATCTATAATGTAAAGACAGCGATAAAAGATATTCCGATCCTGCATAATGCACAGACAAGGTACAGTATCTTCAGAAAACAGAGCATTTCTTCAGGTTTGTGTGCAGCGGAAGCGAGGGTCTTCTGAGACTCCCTGACACAAATAGAACACTATCTACTAGGCATTCTAACAAAGATTTTCATCCCTTCATGCTCTGTCTGTCTGCTTTAATCTAAAGCGGTGACGTTAAGGAAAGGATTATAAATACTATACAATATGAATAATCCACAGCCACAGAGAGGTCTGCTGACAATCAACCAATCCAGCAGCTGTCCAGTGGACTGCATAATTTGACATGAATGTGTCTATGTCTGTCAAAGTTCTTTCAGCCATAAGCCAGACTGTTGGTCTACAGGTTAGGGGAAAGAGGGCACAGGATGGCTACAGTCATAATAGATGAAAACAGGGAGCGGTGGTTATGAAATCCTAATAAATATGCATGGTACATACAAAGACTCTCTGTAACATGGAGTAGCATTTCTGTTCATGGCAGCATCTTGCCCATCTGTGAGTTTTTTTCAGCCAGATAAAAAGCTCACGCTATTAAACTAGGACTGCCCTGGAGTGCCTCCACATATACGGTCGGTGAATACGGCCTGCTGAAATCGCCTGCCCAGTCAGTCGCCACTCCTCAATCCAACTGAGCATCTGTGCCGTGAGATGCAATGAGCTATTTGCAGAGTTTGTAGAGTCCCAGCCAACTTGACACGGCCGTGCCGTGCCGAGCCCAGGCCACTAGTGTCCCTGTTAGAAATGTCTCTGCTCTCAGCATCACTGACTACACAAAATGAATTTGATCACAGTGTGCGATCTTCTATCCAAAGCAACATACTGTACTAAAAGTGAATTAAAGTGATTATGTTGCCATCTTGCTCTATCGATTGGGCTAGAAAGAAAACAGTGCACTTACTGTATGCTGTGAAATATCAACTTCCTGAATATATAAAATGAAGGAGTCAGCAGGGATATAGCACTGTACACTGACAACTGACACAACCATCAGCCAGTAATACACTGCACATCTGACCTTCTAAAAAGCACATAACACATCCAGCCCCACTTGAAATGTG
Organism: Sardina pilchardus; assembly: GCF_963854185.1. Taxonomy (NCBI): domain Eukaryota; kingdom Metazoa; phylum Chordata; class Actinopteri; order Clupeiformes; family Clupeidae; genus Sardina; species Sardina pilchardus. The sequence goes on from NC_085012.1 coordinate 8,855,095, forward strand.
AAAACAAAGGGCTTGAGGAGGCTTCAGGTTTAGGGTGAACATACAACTGCAAATGTCAATCAGAGCCACATAATGCACACTCCTGAACCTCCAGGGCCTTTTCACCCATGGCAATCATGGAGGCTCCATTCAGCTGGAACACGCCACCAGCATCACACAGTGACGGTCTACGCTGGGATATGAATTGTACTGGGATGTGACCAGAATGACTTGTGACAACAATATGACAAGCGATGTTGAGCACTGAGCAGCGAATACGGCTAACACAAGGATCCAGTCTGAACTGGCTGATCTTACAATAGATCTTCTTGACCAAATCAGGTCAATACAAACAGTTCCAGCTTATTCCACTCACTGTTCATGGAAGTCTATACCAAATGTTTATTACAATTTAAATCAAAAGGACGTTGCATGTTACAAGACAAATGTCTATCGAGGCAAGATAAATCTTTTTTATTTTGTGGCCACCATATGCAATGTAAGCATCACATTCATAACAATATGATACCAGTATTTAGATGTTTGGACTCCATAGCACACCCCATCCTTTTCCAAGAGATTTGGGGGTTTAAAACAAAACTAATCTAATTTCAGTGGATTCAACTATGGTTCTTAAACTCTGTTTATACAGTATATATCCTCAGGTATCAGCATTGTAAATTGTTCCTCAGTCATGTAATTCATGGTGATTATTTTCACATGTAAGCCTTTAAGACAAGCATGTTCTCAGTAGACAGTAAGCTTACCTCAAAGTAACAACAGACACACCATAAAAAAAAACATGACTCAGAAAAAGCCCACCATTTCCTGCTTCGCATATCACCACAGTGGATACACAAACCGTTTCAAATCATCTGTTTTAGCGGCGAGCGTAGTCGAGTTCAGCTCCGGGGTGTATATCTTACCGTGATGGCGGGAGCGGCGAAGGCCAGACTGAGCAGCATGAGGAAGGGCACTGCCTCGTGCGTGGGCTCGATGTACGGCAGACTCAGGCTGCGGTCGTTGCAGCTGAAGCCCGACCGGACCGGCTTGAACATGTCTGTCAGCTCCAGGAAGTACAGGCTCACCACCGAAGACACCAGGATGGGCAGCTGGTCATACAAAGGGAGTAAAAAGAGAATCAGGGATGAATATTTTGTTTCTTGCTCCAAAGGGTTTTTGAGGTTCTCCCTCCCCCCATACGGAAAAGATATAGAAAAAACGTATATGCCGGCAATGTGTTTTACATACAAAACTTGTATGATTTACTCTTGAAAGTGGCCCCTTTCTCGTTTTCCTCATACAAATTCATATATAGTCCTTACAGGTTACAATGTTTCATATGTTTCAGGTTACACAGATTTAGCAAGGATCTTATAATGGTTTCATTGGCATATAAAAATCTAGGTTTTTATATGACAGAGAAACATATGGGCCGTCCCTTAGATTTGAAATCTCTTAAATGAACTTTGTTTGACACTGGAGGACTGTTAGGAATTTGTAAGCGAAATGGTTCATGGAGAGGCGAACATGAAAGTTGCAAGTTAAACCACACATGAAACAATGGCAGAAGAACTACAGACCTGTGTGTCCGTAGCGCACATGAGATCAGTGTGGCTCTGGAATAATTCAGAAGGAAAACATACAATACACTGTCTGTCCTAGAACTAACAGCGGCGGCGGTAGTCTTAGTCTTAGAAAAGTTAGCATGTCGCTTGTATTATTAAAAAGGCCATTATGGAGAGGAGTCTGTATGGCTGTGCTGCTTTCCCCTGCTTGCTTGGCCAGTGGCTTCAGGGGGAGGATGCATGGCTGCACTGATTTCATGCTGACGTGCCACCGCTCCCTAAGACGACCAAGTAATTACCTTTAAGTGCTCGCAAAGCAGTGTCTCCCTAGAGA
>NC_085012.1:8861975-8891975 GCF_963854185.1 Sardina pilchardus
GGGAAGCACCGGCCTGATTAATGGATATCAGCACACTGACCTCACTACACTTCATATTGTATATACAGTATACCGATAACTCACTGTCAGTATTCATGTGGTATCTTAGGGTTACCCTAGGTGAAGGAATTTATTAGTGAGAGTGAGTGAGTGAGTGAGTGAGTGAATGAGTTAAAGGAATGAGTGTCACGGATGTATGCGTCTCCCTCCGCGACGCTGTCACATCTGAGGGCTTGCTTATCTCACCATCCCTCGTAAGCTTTCTTTTCACCCCCCTATCTCCTCGTCTGAAGGCTTGACTGCCTCCATTCTTTATGGCCCCTTGGCCTACATATGCTCCACTTCCTCAACGAGACAGGGGAGGGGAGGGGAGAGGGGTGGGGGTAGCTTTCCTAGTCAAAGAGCATTGGTTCAGGTCCCAGTGAGTGAAGCATCAAACACCAGGCTGATAGTCCTCCCATACTTCTTGTTTGGGGGTTGGTGGTGGGGGGTTGAGGGGGGGTGGGGGTGGTAATCCTTTCCAAGAGTAAAACAGTTTTCTGTTGGACAATGTAATTTGTCTATCTCCCCATGCAGCCGATAATGCAAATAAAAGCCAAGATATGCAATTGAGGGAGAGAAAAAAAAGAAAGCCCTTTGGCAAACCATAAACAGTAATGGACGGAAGCTGGAAGCCGACAGTATCAACATAGGGAAACTTATGACCCGTCTTAATTGTAAGGGGGAACAATCTCATTACTTGTTCTATGTTTCATTGCTGGCATCCTTGGGGGCTGCCGACTGTCTGAAGCAAAAAGGGGGAAATAAATGGGGCCTGAATATTCTTCATCCCCCTCCAAAAAAACACTGTTCATGAAATAGTGATGATGTTTTCATGGTTTCACTTGAAGTCGCAGTCTTCAGGCTGTCTCTACTGTTGTGATGTGTGGTGCATATAATGATGCAGGTGGGAGATATGTGTTGTGATCAAACAACAACAGTAGGAGCCTTTGACGTGAAGCATCTTCTTAGACCAGACTTGGTCGAATTAGAGGGAGACTAGTCAGTTGGATACGGATATGTGTCACCCATGGATATGTGTCACCTTGTCTCTTATCATGCTAGCAGGCACATCTGGTGAGGCCAAAGCTTTCAGGCTCCAGACGTTGTAGCTCTTCACATGTGACCTTCTCACATGGCAACGTATGTGTTGTCCACACAATACTGAAAAACTGGACGTCTCGCCCCCTTAAGGAGCAGAAATCCAAACTCCCTACAGGCATGACTGGACATGAATGGACCAAAAGTCCATATATTTACAAGAGCAAAAGCCAATAATGAACACCTATTCTCAACACCAAGAAATCCAGTTTGGGTTAAGACCAAGACATTGATGTTGAGCCATGATGATCATAGAAGACCACAAGACATGAAGCATTCAATGTAACCATGAAACTAGGATATATTTGATGTGTGGAAGAAAATTGGGACAAGGATACACAGCACCCTACTTTGATTTAAACCCCTCCTAAAAAAAACAGTGACGTGAAAACGGTCGTTTAGAGAAACACTTGGCTTTAAATGACACAGATAAACATGCTATGCTAAATACTAGTACAGTTGTTAAGTAAATAGGTTCAGAAACAGCATTGTTGCGCTACAAGTTTTATATTCCTTTTCGCCGTGACAAAGGTATTTCTCTAATAGATTTTTTGACTCCAAAACAGGTATATGTGTATGCATGTGTACAGTATATTGAAGGATGTGCACACAAATCACCACTGATACTGATACACCGATGCAATGACAAAAATCAAGCTCTTGACGACGAACTTGACGTTAACCTACTGTCACACATTTAACCTAATTCCTGACACCATTCGATGATTTCATTCAATACCGATTGACATCGAATGACCAAAGGGCCATCTGTGTGAATGACCGACATCACCGTATAAACACCACTATTCCCTGCAAAACCTTATGTTATGGCCATTTATCGACATGTATTCTACAAGAATTAGAATGTCAATTCAACCTACCTCAACAAAATAGAAGCAAGGCAGCAAGGTAACGCTGTCTTTCGTCACCTTTCCTTTTGGTCTTTCTTTCGCCGACATGGTGGCACTTTTCAGCCCTTTTCTCGAGAAAACACCGGTAACCTGTTGTGTTTTAAATGTCCGCAGCCACCTTCGTCACACAATCTCATGCGACGACAACGAATGCTTCTCGCTTCATTCTACAGTCTAGAGACGAGAGGATGGACGGTGCGGTTCTCTCTACAGCATGTAGAATCAGTAATCACCACCAAGTCTCCGACGCACGAATCGTCTGTGCACGACGCGACAGAGAGGCAGAGATGCAAAGGTCTACACACACGGTCTACATTCCGTGGTGACACGTTCAGACACTCGGAGCAGACCACAAGGAAAAAACGGCTTAAAGGAATGGTCACAGATTTCTCCTCCTAACCCCCCTTTTGGTTCTCTCTCACTCTCTCTCTCTCTCTCTCTCTCTCTCTTACACTCGCCGAACGTGAGACCTCAGCTCTGAAGCGCAAGCGCACATCGCAAACCATGCTGTTCACATAAACAGCACAGATGACAGCTTCGGCGTGCCTCCTCCTTAAACATTAAAACCATACCCATCAATAAAGATGAAAGTGAGCTGCGTGTCTTGCCAGCTCATCAGTTGATTACAACGCTTTGGCGAACTGTGCTGTCACTTGTATGTATGAATGGGTATATCAGCACATTCTGCTCAAATACTGTAGTCTACAATTATAAGCATACATCCAATTAGACGTTTTAAAAGCAATCGGCACTTGATCTCTGACATTCAAGCCACTGTTCTGCATTATACATATGCAATCTCATTAACATTCTCTGTCCTACTTACAGCTCAGGAATCAGGATCTTTTCCTCTTGGTCAAAAGTGAGCTCACACACCGGTATCAGATCTACGAGGTCCACTGCACATTGGATGGCTGTGTCTGTAGTTGAGGAAAAGGTATATGAGAGGATCTGATGGGGGACTGTCACACAAGCTCTTCTCAAACTAGTTTAATAGACAGACTTTCTATTTTTGGTGGCAAAGGAGACAGTAATTACTCTGATTCCCACTGGTGACAGTAAGTGGGTAGCCAAAGTATGCCTGGTACGATGGGAATTGAAAGACCAATGAGAGAGACCCAAATCTTTCCGACCAAGTTTCCTCAATTCATCATAGCTCCTCTAGGCACAGGAGCCTGTGTGTGTGTGTGTGTGTGTGTGTGTGTGTGTGTGTGTGTGTGTGTGTGTGTGTGTGTGTGTGTGTGTGTGTGTGTGTGTGTGTGTGGAGTGGTAACCTACTCATTACACAAATGCTGCAAGTAGTTTTGCAAATGAGAATGTTTTCTCTTACAACCTCAAAGAACGAACGCTACAACGTTTCAATCCCGGAACCGGTCGAAATATGAATGCACTTTGGTACTTAGTTTTATTTCATATATTATATTATTTCTTTTTCATACGCACTGTATAGTCGAAGAATTAGCCACTGCTCTGTTGAAAACTGAGATGGAATGCAGCTCTCTTCTCTTGACTACCTGTTTCAGTACCATAATCAGCTCCTCCTACCTGCGCTGGTGGAGCTGACCAGGGTGCTGAAAAACAGTTGACTACATCTCGTCGTCACTGTTATTCAAAACACGGCTTAGTTAGTTACCGCCAAGAATGTAGGCATCCTGCACAATTTGGGGACTACACAGATCAATAGCCTACGATGACTGTCGGAATTTTTAAACAAAGTCTCCGGTTTCACCATATATCATCCTTTCCCTCCTTATAATGTATAGCGGAGGCGTATGAAATGCCGTAATAGACGTCACGTCTTTACATTACGCAACATGACTGACTAAGTTTGCGAGGCAATGCACTGTTTCACCACCACATGCAACCTACTCCACCTGTTGATTGTTGTTATAAATAGTTCATCCACCTGTTTTGCTATTTATAGTTTCAGGTAGGTTTATTTGACTATGGTCTGTATACTACAGTCAAACCACAGCTCCTCGTATAGGGGCTAATGTGAAATTCTGGTCCTACCGCCAGTTAGATGAAACCTCATGCAGTGTGCGTGGTTAGAGAACAGTATACCTGTTGTTCATTTGCTCTGCTGTGAGAGCTGGCTGGCTGGGGGTGGGGGATGGATATGAGTAGTCGATTCAGTGCTGCAAGAGAGCAACTACTTCCAGGAAAGTGCCGTTGCCATCGCAGCGAAAGGGAAGACTTGAGCGGCGCCTGCGCGGTGCTGAGGAAGCCGCATGCAGTAAAGTAATTACTAACAGTAGCCGAGGTACCTAAAAGTCTTCGTGAATTTCCTTAATTTTTAGAGAAGATGTGTATTCTCTCCGCAGACCGTAAGCCGACATCCTAAGGCACCGAAAATAAACAACACCAAGTGACAACGAGGTGGGAAGCATAACCACGCAGGCTATTTATTAAGTGAACAGCTACTAGCCCTATAGGTAACGTCCTGATGTCGTTGAGTCGCTAAAACTCCTTGAGCTACCCAAGGTAGGACTTCTTCTTCCTGTATAACCAGGTATCCTATTGCGGAATTATCGACTGACAATCAGTCATCATTTACTGTACTGGCGTGTGGTGGACAAATGCCCAGCTTGTTATCACTATCTTTGCGTCAAAAAGCAAAATACAGCAATGCACCATAGATATACAACATTATTTCGTCGCCGTAAGGTATGAACATTATCGCTAGCACGGAAAAAAATAAATAAAATGACAGTCTGCATCCTCAGCAATATTCTGCTCCTGCTATACACGCCGAGGTCGTGTTGGAGTGTTTAAGATTCCTGTTTGTTTGTCTTTGCTGCAGCTGCTTTTAAAGGATCGAATTTGTCTTGCACAAATAGAGTCATCTGTAGAGGACTCCCATTGGATAGCATTTCCAGAGTCGTGACATGTCTCTTCAAAGTTATAGTTATCACTGTCTGATCACGGTGCTAGTGCAAGCAAGCCTGCAACCAAACGGAGATAACAGTTGTATTTTATGGTAAATATTGAGCCCACTAATGGTGCAGTGTAAGGACAATACACCTACACAGTATGTATGGACTCACAACTTGTACAGTGACCTGACCCCTGTACAGGTGACTTTGGCTCATATTGTCTTTCCACATGAGTTTGTATACAGTACTAGGTACTGTAGAACATCTTTCTTATTTCTGCAGTGAAGTGGGTGACTGTAAGAGTTTCCTCAATACTTCTGGGTGCATCATAACGCCACAGGAATATTTTAGTGATGTTTTAGTCATGTTAGTAGTACTATAGAACTTTCTTCTGTTCAGACACCTTTTCTTGAACCTGGTTAGGACCCACAATCCTGAAAGACAGCACTCTGGATGATCCTGTGTACACTGTGTGCTCTGTAGAACTATGGGACTTCTGATGCAGGTGTCAGCATGTTTGTTTGGAGTTTAGTCATTGTCCCAGTTAACCTGACTTGTTGCACTTGACGGATAAAAGTGGATGTAGAGTACTATACTACAGCAGTATGGATTAGCAGATAAGTCTGGGTATATGAAATGAAAAGTTAATGTTAATGTCCAGTTATGGATTTTATGTATGTATGAAGGCAGAAGGAAGGTGGAGGCTGTTTTTTTTATCATTATGTGGCCAACCAGACAATACACAGTGAATTAGTGTTTTCTTTTCTCATAAACCACATGATAGCAATATTAGCCAGCCATTTATTTACGTCAGCTGAGGGAACTGCACAGCCCAACCTCCGTTACTTTATTACATTAAATGTAACTATCTACTAGGCATTGCAACCTTTCTACTTTTAATCATGATGTTGTTGAATATTTATATCTGGTTACTGAAAATGAAAATAGTTTTGTGAGTCACATAAATATAAAAATTTGAATATTGTTCCAACCTTGAACCTGGGATGTCCGCCTCTGCTTCTTATCCATTCTGAAGCAAAAGTGTGAAATGCTGATTGTGTCTGTTCAGTGTTGCAATCAGCATACACGTTATGCTACAGCAAATACAATGAAAGATGTCTGAAATTCAAGTTCACAAAATCAAACCAGGAAATATTAAATTCTCTTTGTACCATGGTTGAATCAAAAACTTAATTTCCTCTTTACTCTGTGAGGGAGACTTCAAAATATATAAAATAATATACATGTATAATTAATAGACAGAATTAAATAAAAGATATCTGACACAAAAGATATAAGACATCAAATTTCATAAGACATAATTGTCAAAAAGAAGAAAACATACACACACACAGACACACACACACACACACACACACACACATGTTCATATTTCACATACAGAACATTAGTGTATGTGTGCATATATGTGTGTTTGTGTGTGTGTTTGTGTGTGTGTGTGTGTGTGAGAGAGAGAGAGAGAAAATATTTGTTAAGAAGCTCTTAAGTGCTAAGATCTTCTTAGGAACGCTCTAAGAGCGCTCTAAGAATGCTCCAAAGAAGATCTTAGCACTTAAGAGCTTCTTAACAAATCTGGGAAACGCGGCCAATGTAAGTCCCCTCACACACACACCCCACACAGACGTCCACGCACCCCCACACATCCTTCTCAACATGTTCATCTTGTTGGAGCTAGCTCAGCTCAGGTCATGGTTTGTGTAGGACACGGAGATCATCCCGATAAGACACACCCCTTCGCCTCAGGTCAATCCATAGTAATTCCTAACAGCAATTGGACACAGACACACTTGCTGGAAAGATGGCATCTCACTTTACAGAAAATGTCCACAAAAAACCTCCCAACAACAACACACGATAGCGACGTGTTTACAAATCACTCTGATTAGAATCTTGTGTAAGATGAGGGGGGTTGTCTCTCCAACTGATCTGGTGATACCGAAGTGCCATGCTCCCCTGAGCGCTGGACTTCAAAAGACCTGGATGGGCTCCAAGTGGAGAAGCCATGGGCTCCTCACGCGAGTATTCCCTGGAAGACGAGGCAACTTTAAGCACATTTCTGGCACATGGGATTCAGTGTTGGACGCTTTGTTCTCTATGGAAATTGATTAAGGCTGCTGTAGGCACAATTACACAGGAAGAGGGGGGGGGGGAGCACAGCGGAATTCACCAGGAGTAGAGATGAGGAGAGCAGAACAGAGGTCCTTAGAGATGCTGTGTGTGTGTGTGTGTGTGTGTGTGTGTGTGTGTGTGTGTGTGTGTGTGTTCGTTCCTGTGTACTTGCATGTGTGTGGGTGCCACTTGAAAATTGGCATGTATGCTTATGTACTGTATGTTTGTGTGTGTGTGTTCTTGAGATTTGTTGACAAAAATTGAGTTTAGATCTGATTAAGAAGTCTACTAAGAACAACAAGCGATACTCAATATGAGATGATAATGTGGTTTACTTTCTTAAGATAACGTATCATGTTTCTTCAATATCAAAATCAAGTACAGTATACGGTGTATTTGGCAGATGTCCATACATTTTTAAACATGTTGTTAATGTTCACTTCTATGGTATAGTCCCTGTAGAAATCCAGTAGCATGCTTAGTGATTGCTTGGTGTGCTATAAATAGAATTCAGAAAGACATTCTTTCTCTGGGTTAATATTTCCAAACGTAGTGCATACAGAAACTTCAATCTATCTGTTTAACATTGTTTTGTCAGTGTTAGTGAGACCACACTGGATAGGCCTGTTAAAGAGACCCTATCCAACTTTTTCATAGTCTTAAAATCGCTTAGAAATCGTTGTTTTGCTTGACTGACCAGTTTATCGAAAACAGTCACATTTCCTCCCGCCCCCAGTGCCCCTATCCCTATCCGCTATTGCAACCTTGCAGTTTTTGCAGGAGGCGATCGCTCCTTGTTTACATCTGGAAGTCTGAGACGGGTAAGGAACAAGAAGAACAACGCTTGCAATTGATTTATATATATACAGCCTATATATGTATAAATATACACGCTAAAGCTGTAGGGGAAGCTCTGCAGAGAAATATGCAAGCATAAAACGAGCGAAAACGAAAAGCGAAACCGAAACCGGAGATGTAATCGCCAATCCTGTATAGTTTCTCTTTAATACAAGGCACGCTCAAACTTTTACACAGCCTAGTTTAACTGGCAGCATGTGACCCACTCATACCCATGAATGAGGGAGTGGATGGGGGAGGGGATCACAGCACTTTAACTCATTTTGATGAGATGAGAAAACAGTGTAAGTGCTTCACCAAAATGTAATTGTGGGGGGAGGAAGGGGGGGACCACCACTTTTTTTTGCTGTGTTTGGAGAGGAGAAGTGTTGCATTAGTAAATGGTTTTTGCCCTCTTCTGTCCATTGGTAAGTGTGCTGAGTGCAGGTTAATCAATAGTCTGAAATCCGAAATCTGCTGCCTGTGCCAGAACAGAACGGCAAAGGTGTCCCTAGAACAAGTTTCAGAAATGTCAGGATTGAACTTAGGAGTGCACACATTTTTTTTTAAAAGTTTATATTTTTGGGCCTTTTATGCCTTTAATGATAGGACAGTGGAGAAAGACAGGAAGTGAATGGGAGAGAGAGCAGGGGCGGGACCTAGAAAGGACCACAGGGCAGGAATCGAACCCGGGTTGCCGGCGTTAAGTGCAGGTGCCCCAGCCAGTTGCGCCACAGCTGGGGCCTAAATTGTGTAATTTAACTGGTGTGAGGTTCGGGTGTACTTAACACTAGATAGCCACACTGCTCCTAAATACAGTCATGGCTGAAACTGTTAGTACCCTTCCACGAAAAAGGAAAATCCTCAATTTTTTCAAATTTTCCTTTGAAGTAATTTTAAACTGATAAAAGTATTCAACATTCTCTGTTTATTCCAAGTTTAATGTAAAATAGACTTTTATTTTGATATTCAACAGAATATGTTAGATTACAGCATAAAACAAATTAAAATACCATTGAAAATGATGGTACCTTAGTGTGTACACTATATACAGTACATTACACAAGAGGCCTTCACTACCAACAAATGCTTCCCGTACTGTAGCTCTGAATGAGGCAGTTTTGCCTACCCTTGCTAAGCTAACCGCTCCAGCCGTCTTAAGTTTGCCATTCCGCTGACTGCATATTTCAGCTATTTCCAGAGACGGGATTTAAGTCTGGACTCGAAGGCTACTTCTGAACAGTTCACTGCTTGTTCCTTTACTATTCTTTGATGCTTTGAGCTGTGTGTTTGGAGTCATGAACCTGTTGGAGGACCCAGTTTTCTGAAACTGGGCTGTATTTTCCACCATTCTGGAGAGTTCATTGTGCCCTGTACAGATTCAAGGCACCCTCAGCAAAGCAGTACCAACGCATAACTGTGCCTCCTCCATTTTTCTAAACAAGAATGGAGTTATTTTCTTGGACACGCTCATTTTTTTTTTTTATCTGTGAACATAATGTGATTTGCCAAGAAACTCCATCTGCATTTTAGACCATTCCAATCTGGGTGAGCCCTCTGTTGTTCAAAAAGTGACCTGACACTGACCTTGACCTTGGAGTTCACCTTGGAAGTTTTCTTTGGCTCCAAATTGTCCTTCTGCTCAGTCTAGGGTCAGTGTTCCTCTTGTAGCCACATCCAGTGAGGTTGGCTACAGTCCCTAGCTCCTTGAAGAAACATTTTGAGAAATAAGCTTGTTTGCCATCTACTGCAGTGTTAGATAAGAGGATGCGCACCCTTCTCTTCTCCATGTGTGCAATAACCCACTCAGATATGGTTAGCTTAGCTTAGCTTAATTCACTGAAAGTGGATTGGAGGTAGGGTAAACAAAGCAATGCTAAGCGTTTTGTAATAACTTAGCACATCCTGTAACACTCAGCAACTATCTCCTCAGTATCTGTTAGCTTTCCATTATCTGAGTTTATTATACGGCTCTTCACAATGCAAGTAGAACGCTCCATTGACTTGAATGGGTTGTTGAATGCTTCACGTCGGGGTCCGGTTTGCCCTGTCGGTACTTATTTTCCTGATAATGACCAGCGTTCTATACATTATCCCTTACATACTGTAAAAACAGTGGTCTACCTACACAGCCCTGGCTCCTTGGAGAAAAACAGAGTTGTGGTAGCCTGTTCCCCAAAGAATTACAGAACACTGTGTGGAGTTTCATGGGGAGCTTTGAAGGGAGGGATGAGATACCTCTCTGGTGTGTTGTGCTTGGTTCAAATATAATGTTGCTTTTTTTTTTTTTTTTTTAAAAAGCGTCTGCTAGGAAGCTAAAACATAAACAAGCAAACAAACACAATGTCATCCAGCATAAATTTATTTATGTTGATGAACAGCATATGTTTTTTTTAGGCTTTTGCTTTTACTGTATTTAGACAGTACGCGAAGAGTGACAGGAATGGAGTGGTAGAGAAAGATGGGGTGGGATTGAGAAATGACAGCTCAATGGTGTTTTTTGCCCCCAACGGCACCTTCCAGGCAGCACAGCCTAAAAGCTTTACCTTTACCCTATTCCTAACCCTATTCCCCTCAACCCTCATCCTACCCCTAAACTGAGGGGAGTAGTGCCTTGAAGGCAAATAATACCAAAGACCGAAATGACCTGGCTGGATTTGACCCATGGTCACTTATGGGACATTATATGGTCTTTTGGGCCCCCACCGTTGACTCCAACGCAGCACTGCCTGGAAGGTACTACTGTAGGTGCCTTTAAATCAACATTGGCAGTGCTGCCTTGAAGTTCACCGTGGGGGCCCAAAAGACCATCAAGCCACTAGATCCCGAATGTGTTACAAACGCAACAGCCACATGCACTACAGTGCCTCCAACAACACGAGTTTTAAGTTTGGCCTTGGCAGACTACGTCTGTTGTTTTAATCTGTTTTAAGACCGGCTGCTTTCTCCAATCAAACAAATCGTGGTCTGTTTTTACGAAGTTCAAGGAGAGAAGAGACAGAGTAACACTCCCTCGTAGCAGTGCTGGAAGAGTGGTGATGAGGATGGCGGTAGGCAAGCCAGAAAACGTACTGCAGACTTCAGCTGATAACAAGCTGACTATGAGAGACTACTGTAACAAAAATAGCTTTGCAGTCAGTGTGATGGGTTCAGAAAATGTGCATTAGAAGGTGCCAGATAGAGTTTCTGAGCCTGACTGAGACTCAATCACTTGCTCTTTACATTTTCAAAATGTTAGCAGCTTTTCCAGTACATGTACTGTATACCATGCTAGTGCTAACAGGGACGTTTAGATGTTACTGTACCTCAAGCCATTTTACTGTAGTCTATGCGACATGATTGGCACTGTGATGTAGTAAAGAAGATTTTCCAGTTCCACCCAGAACTCAGTTACCCTGGAAATCCAGAGTTCACGCAAAGGCACAATTTGAATTTGGCTCAGCGAGTCACTCTGGCAATGGTGCAGCGGTGCTCATTACCCATGTCCTGTCCTTGGAGTCGACCTGCACCAATCACATCGGTGTATCTGATATAGGCGGGCCACAGGCAAGCTAAACAGATGGCGACAGTGCTGCAATGTCAAAGTGCAGATCAGATTCAGTTAGTATGCATTGGTCGTAGTGTTGTCCTACTGCGTGCAGTGATATTTTCAAACGCACGCTTGGTGCCACCCCTCGAGTTGGGCCATTTTCATTAGTCATTGCCAGACCCTAAATCTTTTGTAGGTTTGGGTCTGGATTTCCAGGCTAGAACTAGCCCTTCTGTGGGTCGGTTTCATGAGTAGGAGGGGTTCTTGAGGCTTCCTGTTTTATTATGACACATTTCTTCATGTTTTTCTGAATCCATTTTCATTCACTTTTTTTTGTTTGTTTCTTGTTAAATGCTCCTACTCAAGTTGATAAAAAACAATGTCAGAAACAAAGCCTTTTCAAGCCTTGCCCTTTCTAATCATGTATTTCTTGGTGCTTTATAGTTACAGACACACACACACCATTAATAGCACAGTGGGTGGACGGCTGATGTTTCCTTCTGGAAAGCGGAGACTCAGAATAGTTTACCCTGAGGCTATCAACAGGCTTAAAAAGGCTTGTTGGCACTGTATTTGCACTTTGTGATAGTAGGACTTTAATTTCTCTTTTGTGAGTTTGATAGTATACTGCAAGCTATACTAGATTCTACACTGCATTTTTCAAAACTGTATTTTACTGTATATAAAGGGACACACACATTTCACTATTATTCACAAACAAGAAAATCCTGGTACCTACTAAATCCAGATATATTATCTACTCAGTGAAAACATTTTATAGAAAAGAGTTAAAGGGTCACTAAAATAGGTTTTTTGAGCTGTTGATTGATTGAAAATACTCATAAGTGGTGAACTGTACTATTACCAGGGTTAATATTGACAAAAACCGTGTTTCTCGACAAAAGTAACATTTCGTCTGATTTTGTATTGGAAATATTGCTCTCTCGCGCATACTACCGTTTAAAAACATGCCATGGCATGTTGGTCCAAAATACTATTGGAATGCTGACGTTGTCCTGCACTTCTAGTCCGACACTACGTCACCGGGTCGTTACAAATTAGGACTGAAATGCCCCAACACCTGCTGCCCTGATTAGCCTACCTGTGATAAGCCATGTCTGCAGCACTCATTCCCAGATTGACACGAAATCACCATGGTTGATTGGTTGCAGCAGTGCTGCACTCTCTCTCCAAATTTCAGAACGTCTCGCCCATTTTGAAAGCCGTTTTCAGAAATGTGAAGTGGGTGGAGTTATGGGGTGAAGTGACTCTTTAATTGATAGATAATAGATTATGTTCCACAATTTTGAGTATACTGTATATATATGTGTGTGTGTGTGTGTGTGTCAGGGGTGGAAATAAAAATGTTAAAATGTGACAATCTATCAGCCAATAGCAGGTTTCTGGTGAAATTAACCAGCCACTCAATATTAAAATATGACTTTGTGTCTTAAATCTACCAGCCACTCTCACATTTTACCAGCATTTGGCTGGTGGCTGGTGCTAATTTCCATCCCTGGTGTGTGTGTGTGTGTGTGTGTGTAGATTTGATTGTGGATACTGTACATCTTTCCAAACTCTTGAGTATCCTGTTAAAGGATGCAAATTTGTTGGGCATGACCCCAACCTAAAAATCATGCCCATCTGTCAGAATATTTGACCTTTGACCTACCAGATCTAGACATGCTCCACCCTTTTTGCTTCCAAATAGGTCTTGTACTGTACATTCCACACATTTCATAGAACCAAGGGTCAAAATTAACTTTTTGAAATGTGAATATCTACCAGCCATTCAATAGGAAATACAGATTTTCTGTCTGAAATCTACCAGCCAACTTCAAAATTTACCAGCATTTGGCTGGTGGCTGGTGCTAATTTTGAGCCCTGCATAGAACCGTATTGCAGATTTGGGTTTTTATATCCATGTCTTGGTTGTATAGGCTGCACATCTTGACACATCTAGGCAACACTACCGCACGTCTGCGTCAAGAATCCACAGACGTAATGGGCCCATATGCTGTGCCATATGCTATAGTATAGCGCATGACACCGAGACACAGGGAATTCAGCTGCCGATCTCAGATAAAAGTGTTTGAAATTGCATGCTGCCACAAGTGTGGCCTTCTTTGCAGGTGCAAACTCTGAATGTGGAGTACTAAATGTGAGATTTATGCAAAATGATTTTTATTTTGACGATCATTGTGTTTCCAACTTTTGCTTTTTCTGGGCTTAAATTGGAAAAAAAATCTATTGATCTATTAAAATAAAGGTCTTAATTGCCATGAACCTAGAACATTTGAATAGTGTGTGTCAACATAAGAGATTCTCAACAGTTTAGTTATGGCTCTCACAACTGCATCTCATGGACAGCACAGTTCAGCTGTCACTGTTGTCATCTTTAAACCCTTGAAACAAACTTTTTTTATCGCATCGTGACGCATAGAGTATTTTCAACTGTGATTCTTAGTCTGTGTCTGCTAAACACAGGGTTTCGGTGAGGTCTTAAAAAGTTGTGAAAAGTTATTGAGTTATTATATAAAATTGAGACTTATATATAGAATAGAATGCACTAGGTTTTGAATACCTTTACGTCAGTTTTAAGCATGTTGTTTATTTGATTATACTTCTACAGTGGTGACTTAATGCATTTGCAGCATAGATATTTGTTTTCGTTATCATAGTTCTTTATCACAATGGCACAGATATATCATGATATACACAAGCTACAAACTGGATCATTTTGGAGCTCATAACATATACAAACATGACAGCCTGTATTTATTTACTTTGCTAGTAATTCTGGGATTATGTTATGTTATGTTATGTCAGTTAGGTAGGCCTGAACTTTTGGGGAATTTGAATTTCGCCCGGCAGCTCAGGCTGGAAACCAGCAGATCTTTTTCCTCTGCTTACCGCCAGAACCTTTGGCTCCAATCAGAAACGGCCATACTCTAGTCCTGGCACGCTATTGGCCGGTGACGTGACGATAACGAAATTTCAGCGACACGAAGTGCAGTAGAAACAAAGCGCAGCCTCGCCAGACTAACGTTCAATCTTAAAAGATTGAGCTTAGTATGGTGAAAACCAGACTACCAGTTAGGGTGTGAAGCTAGTCTTTCATTCATAATGGTCTTAAAAAAGACCTTTAAAAAGTCTTCAATTTAATTTGTTGAAACCTGCAGAAACCATATAAACAGACACTAAAGTCTGTACTGACAGCCACTAAAATGGTGGCCCTGACACAAGAAGGCCATATGCTGACAGTTGGCTCTTTGAGTGAAACAGAGAACAAGGAAAAACTCTTAGCCTTAAAGTGGCATCATCTGTCTCAGCCATCTTGCGGAGGCTGGGAAGGATGATTTAAACATGAGAACTCACTGGAACTGCAAACATTTGTGCCCAATCTGAATGAACTCAAGGACACACATTTTCTGTTGAAATAATAAAGCTTACAGTACATGTGCTATGGTGTATGTACATATACTATTCAACACAGTAAGACAAGGGATGTAAGAGCAGGAGAGCAAGAAATAATGAATTGGTGAGGCTACTGTATGTTGCTCAGTGGTCAGCATAGGCCTCCTTCCTCCTGAGCCTCTTGCCTGGAAAGTGGAAACCTGACACATCTGAGAGCTCATTGAATTTGGTCTTGTGTTGTTAACCAGACCAAACAAACGAACTAAGCAACACAAATATAAACAGTGTGGGAGCCATTGGATTGAATTACACCACACTCTAGTGGCCAGTGGTTATAGGATCCTGTAAAGTGTGGTAACACAAGACCAAATTCAATGAGCTCACAGATTTGTCAGGTTTCCACGCTCGATGGTGTTTTGGGCCCTCAACGTCGTCTTCCAGGCAGCGCTGCCATTATCATCTTAAAGGCACCCTGACCCTAACCCTAACCTTAACCCATGGCTAACCCTAGTGCCTTCCAGGCAGCGCGGCCTTGAAGACACCGTTGGGGGCTGAAAGCACCAAGAAACGTTAATTCGCATTTGATTTAATCTTTACTTCAATCATATCCAGTCTAGGTTATTTTGCCTTTCTTGTCTGTGAGATTAGACAGACAATTTGCATAGTCATAGACACTCTTCTTTTCTAATGCATAAAATGAGAATGCCCCCTTGTGGTTGTAAGGTAAAATTATAATGCACCTTTCATGCAGCTGGCAACCGTGTTTTAATTGTAAACACATGGATTTAACACTTGTCATTTCTAAATGAGCAGATTATATGTATGTTAGATTGCTGAGTAAAATGTACATATACTCATGCACAAAATGTGATAGAGGATTCAAATCCACTGCATTGTTGTGGGTATGTGTTCAAAGATGGGTGACAAGCACCATCTAGTGGATTTGATGTCTGCCAACCACACAAACATACTTGTGGCACTTTTACTGTTATACTGTGTTCATGACATTGAAGAAATTGAGATATTTTTCATGTGTTTGAGTCTTTTTGAACAATTTGTGCGTCAGTATTTTTATTTTGTTCAGTGTTTCATAATCTTCTAAACCTTTTTTTGATGATATTCATGCACTGTTAAAAGGTACTCTTCAGTCTTTTCTTATCGTGCTAAGGATCTAGATTATTCAAAAAAAAAAAAAGATCTGCAATAAACTTTCATTTGAAAATAAAGCATGGATTTTTTTTTAGAAATGCATGTGGATAAAGGATGAAAAGCCATTCATGTGTAAATTGCTAATTGACCACACTCATTTTGCAGGCCTCTCAGCAACATGCCATTTGACAAGACTCGCTGGGAAACGTACAAGTACATTCTGCTCGAGGTAAGATCCTTTTCCTCTGCGTTCATTGTTAAAACTCCTGTGCTTCATAGCAACATGATCGATAGAGGTGGAAGTAAGTACTTTGTTGTAGTTGTGCAGAGAACAAAATCACTCCAACAGAGGCTCGTCTGGTAAACAGATCGATCTCATTTGAATCATGATGTCATTCTCTCCTTCATGCATTGCTGACTCATTGATCACAGGCAAGCATGCGTTGACCTTCTCAGTTCTTAGTAATTGCACCACACATAGAGCCACACACACACACACACACACACACACACACACACACTCCAGCCATCACCACCACCTCTCCCATTCACAAACACACAGACACAGACAAAGACACAGACACGTACTCACACAAACACACACGCACGCACACACACACACACACACACACACACACACACACACACACACACACACACACACACACACACACACACACACACACACACACACACACACACAGTCTAAGCATCAGAGCAGACAGCATCAGCACAACTATTTGGAGGGAAAAAGATCGCAAATAGGTGTAAATGTCACAGAGAATTAAGCAAGCAGTCAGCCATTAAGCCTGCTCCAGCCATTATGAGTCTGATTCTCACCTGCAAAAGGAAACATTGGTGTGCAATCAGAGCTCATTACCCCCCCCCCCCCCCCCTTGACCCCCCCGCAGAGTCATGCAGCAACGTCATAATTGGGCTCATCTCCAGGGGGTGTGGAGGGGGAGTTGGGGGGGGGGGGGGGGGGGGGGGAATTAATGGTCCCGGAATAGGTGTGAAATGAAGCTCTCCGTTTTCCCAGTAATTTGGAGAGGACATTAAACTAAATGAGTGCGCTACGCAACCAGGCCCCGAGAAGCCATTACAAACGCTTGCGTGCGATGGAGCCACATTTTGAAACTCTTCCAATTGGGTTTGCACAAGCAATGCAGATGGCAAATTAACTGTGGTGTTAAAATGGAGGGAATCCCTGAAGCATTATGCTTGTAGTAGTATGCCACATGATGCATTGTTTGTCGTGTGATATGTTCATTTGAAACTATATCTCTCTTGTCAAAATCAGATTCGGAATCAACGTTATTAGCCAGGTTTGCGTAAACAAACAAGGAATTAAACTCCGGTTAATCTTTGCTCTCAAGTTCAACACTCAACAATAGCATACAAATAATGAAAATAAAAATACAGACCAGTGAGAATAGAATAAGGGCAGTAAGGCTATGTATAAGAATAAATACAGTATTTACATTTGCAAATAAATGGATAGACACTACAGGTGGGATAGAGTAATGTAGTTTTGTGGAGGGGGAGTGCGGCCTTCTTGTCCCTGTCAAGGTAGCTATGGTCGTGGACACCCCAACAGGCACAGGCAAGATGCAATTTATAATTGAAAAGAAGGTGGGAATAATGCAATATCAGTATAGACTGAGGTTTAAGATTAGATATAAATATAGTGCAAGGCAGTTCAGTGCAATGATAATGTATTGATAGCAATACTGTAACTAAGATTAAAGAGCACTTCAGGTAGTTGAGCAGAACGATGACTGGATGACTGATGTGTGATGTGTGGTAGGACCTGGGATTGTCATTGTTGTATTACATAGAAAGTATTTGAAATGTGTGCATATCATGTATGATCAGTGTCTGAATTAAAACACAACAAGGACTTTTTTCCCTTAAATTAGCTAGCTTACACTCTTGCAAAACCCTTGTGTCTTTTGACAATGTATACGTCATGTTAAAACATGACAGACAGTATCAGTTCTTATGTCATACACTGTGTGTAGCCTGGATGGCCAATGAGAATGGCATATGATTGGTATCAAAATTAGTTGTACATAAATGACATTTGTCAATGTGACATAGTGTTGCTTAAAACAATATCTTAATTGTGTCCCTCTCAGTCATGGCCATATTATAGTGATTGAGTGCCCTCTAGTGGTCCATTAGTAGAAGGCAGGCTAAGATCTGTGTGGGATAAAGACTGCAGGAGTGGACGGCTTCAATCAGGCCCACTTACAGTAAAGGCTGGCCACAGCCTGTGAGTGTCGCTGTGAGAGGACGAAAGAGGATGTCCATGGGGGATGATTCCAAGTTCATCCGTTCCCACGGCGACAGGTCTACAGAGGATGCCTGTTGATGGCTGACTGCATGTGCCGGGGTCAGGGATAAGCACGCTGCAAGACCAGCGGCAACAGCCAATGGAAATCAATACTGCTATTGACCTGCATCTGTTTTCAAGGTGCTTAGCTAATCAGGCTATACAGGAAATCATGGCGGAAAACGATCTAGATTGATATATATATATACACATAACACTGACATTTTCAATATGTGGTGCAGAAAATTGTGAAATAAGACAAAATAATCGAAGAGGTGATTTTTCCATGGGCCACATGAAACAGATGCCATGCTAGTCCCACTGGATTAGAAAACATAAATAATGGATTTTGGACAGACACATAAATAAGTAAACACGTAAACAGGAACAAAGCGTCCAGGAGGGTCTAGCGTGGGCAGGTGAAGTCCCCATCACCTTTAATCCCCCCACTCACAGGACCTAGTGCTCTTCAGGGCTCCGGTGGAAACAGGTGTTGCTCTGCACGCTGCTGCCATCCACACCTCAGAGCACAAACACACACACACACACACACACACACACACACACACACACACACAGTAGTCTCGCAGCGGTCAATCAAAACACCAGCATGCAATCACTGACCCAAGTGTTTGAGCCTGTATCCCCCCTCCATCCCCAAACACTCTGCTCATCTTCTTTTTTCACCCCTCACTCTCTCTCTCTTCCTCTCTTTTCATCCTGTTTTCATTGTTTGTCCTTTTTTGTGCTCCACTTCGTGTTTTTTTGGTTCCTGTTGTCATTCTTGTTTTTGTTCCCTCAGTCAGACCTTATAGCAGTGTGTGTGTGTTTTTTGTTGTTGTTGTTCTTTGGTTGTTTTTCATCTCAGCTGCAGCCGCGCTCTGAAAGTGTGTTTGTTTGTGTGTGTGTGTGTGTGTGTGTGTGTGTGTGTGTGTGAGGGGGGCGGGGGGTTGTATCAGGACAGTGCCACGTTGATCAGTTGCATCACAAATGCAGAGGCTCAAGCTGACAGGTCCTGCAAACTGGACGTGATTCCTTTGGAAGCTCTTTTGGTGGGCTTACAGTAATAAAGGCCTGGGAGTTTTAGGCTTCACAGTTCAAAAAATCACTAGATCCTGTGCTCAAATACTGCATGCATGCAGACCAAATTCGGTTAGTGCACCAGTGACCACTCAGAGGATTTGCTCCTTTACTTGTAAACAGAATAATGATATTGTGGAAGGTCAACAACCTCAAGATAATCAGCAGATATCATTATCTATATGTTAACAAATGCGTGGTCTGCGCTGACTATTGACAAGTTGGCTCATTAAAACCACTGTTAGATGGGTTTGCTCTGAGCTGGATCAATATGTAGCTTACTGTTATTGCCTCGCTAATGCATTATTCGACTGAACCTTTAAAAAAAATGATAATAATGAAATTGGGCTTGGGTCATTTTCTAGTGGATAGTGGGCATGAAGTCCAGCTTGGTATCTGACAGGCAGGCAGGCAGGCGGAAAGGGCTTGTGTGGGAAAGAGCCTGTGTGTTTCAGCCGCTAATGAAATGCCCAGTCATCGCTCCCACCGGCCCGATCCTCATTAATCAGGCTGGGCAGAGGCGCACACGGCCCCCCCGGAATGAGCTGGCATGTTTGCGATGCCAACGCCATCAGAGGACACGCCGCCTGTACATATTTGTATTCCGCGCCGATCCCTTTTGTTTGGGCTCTTGCGGCTGAGATGGCCACCATCATTGACTCAAACGATTTTTGTCACAGGGCGTATTTTTTTGAAAGGGGGTGGTGGTGGTGGTGGTGGTGGTGGTGGTGGCGGTGGGGGTCTGGCCCTCACAAGTGTCCCCTCATCAGGCAGAGCTGCTAGAGAAACTCCACGAGGTTTCAATACATCTCAGTGAAGTGGTCTGTTCCCATGATTCATAGCGGCTGCTAAGCTATTCATTACTCTCATGGTTATAGATACTGTATATGATCTGTGGCAAATTAAAGTCCCGCTATTCTAATTAGAAGAAAAAAAAAGCATCTCTCTGACTAATAGCCATTAGGGGGCGCATTGTTAACATGTATTTTTTTGTGGTGGAGTGTCATCATCAGACTGAACGTTCAGATGTTTCTCTCTTTTGTCTCTCTTTCCTTAGACACACACAGCACACTTCCATGTTTATGTATCGCAGCGATACGTCACCACACTGAAGCGCTAATGCCTCACCGTGCACGGCACCTATAATGGGGTCTTATAGCATCAAGATTGCAGCTAAAAATGACTCCGGCTGTCGCTATCCTGGCACTAACTGTAGGTTCTGATAAATCTTACCCAGGGCAAGCGTCGCTTTATAGCAAGTTCCTGCTGACATTTATGAGCAACTGAATCAGCAGCATTACAAGTGAGTTATCGCCCCCCTCCACTCCACGGTGGGCAGTCACACCAACTCTCTCATGATTTGATATGGCCTCCGAGAGGTTTGTTTTGGAGATCTTTGTTGCTGACAAACCACTGGTGCGAGTCTTGCTTGTACCCTACAGACCTTAGAGACCTGTTTATGTTAAAATGGTGCGAATGGATTGCTAAATCAAATTTTTATATGTTATTTAATTTTCTTGCACTTGCATGAACTTGTTTTAATTTGACTCCATCTATTTTTCATGCCCTGATGTGTACGAAGGAAAGTAATTTGGCCTTGAGTATGAGTTTGTAGATTCTCTGTGGATAAAGAACGACGTGCTTGTTTGAAAAGTTTGCTCACGGAAAACTCCTAACACATGAGATTTATGTTAACATAATGCAACTTTGTGTGAAATAAACTGTCCAATAGAAAATCTATGAGGCGTTCCACAACATAAGCCACCATATCGCTTCCATCTGACCAGCCTGTCCAGTCTTCTGTTTATTCTCTCCACCTAGGCCGACGGAAAAAAAACTCATTTCATATACTCAAATCCCACAGCACATATTTCTCCCTGGTGTCTATTGGGCTCCCATGCCCTCTAAATGTCAGCCGTGGTGGGCTTTGGTGAGCAGGAAGAATTCTCTAGCTCTGCAGATGAAAGTGTTGTGAGAGTAGTGTTGAGCAGAAAGAAGCTGGAGGGGGGAAGAGGATGGAGGGGTAGCCATTTGCACAACAAACATTTTTGCTCCATGCCTCCCATGTGAATTGATATTTATTTATTTATTTATTTATTCTGTCTTCTTCTTTAACCCAGTGAGTGCCACTTAGCACACTTAGGTAATCTCATGCTGCATCTGACTGGCATTGATAGAGTGGATGTGCGGTCAGGGCCCGTGGCTAGCCGAACAAAAGAGCCGAGCTCTCATCCCTCTTCCCGTGACAAAGGATGTGGCTGGCAGATAATGAGACTTCTTTGTGGGTACCACTGCACTTTGGGTGACACCAAGAAAAAGGGCAGAATGTAAACTAGAGCACAGGGGGAGATATGAGTGCCCCCCCCCCCCCCCCCTCTCCAAAAAAGTTTGGAGCTAAGTGGCAGCATATGCACCCCCCCCCATCCCACCCCACCAAACACCCTGAAATCATCTTGAGGCAGACACACTCCCGCAAACCCAGATGTAGAGTTGTCTTCACAAACAAATTCACAGTGCCATGAAAAGTGCTCTGCATTTTAAAACAAAGACAAGATGCCCCCCCCCTCCTCATACACACATTTACTTTAAAGAACCATGAGGTGGATGAATTAATGATGGCACAGTCCGGTCGCTCATCCCAGCCAACCCCACATAACTGAGTTAATGCTGCACACAATCGGCTTTGAAGCCCCGTTCTCTCACGCTTGCATGCTCTCTAAGGGAGACCAAATATCTGCACTTGCAGCCTGCCTCTCCCTGACACCATCCACAGTCTAGCAGTCTTAAGATAGTCAACATATGGAGCCAAAGATGTAAATGACCATGCTGTATGTTTTGCATATAAGCTTCCCTGATGGGTGGCGATAAAAGCATGGTTGGTTTTTATTTTGCCACTGGGCGAAATGTGTGTGTTTGTGATTATGCCTTGTGGCAGCTACCATTGTGAAACCTGAGTGGAAGATGCCACTATGGAAGTGCTCCGGTGAATTGGCTGAGTTCATTTCTTTTACAATGACAATATGCTGTGCGCACTTCTGTGTCATTTACGAGTGCAAGGCCATTAAAATGAGTCCATCTTCTTGCCAGCGTATTACTTTATATTGCTTTTCCGTTTCAACTTTTCTTCGTACGCACAGCCCGTGGTGCACCATTTTGATTTTTTTTTATATTCTTTATGATACCTGTGAGAAAAAAAGGACTTTTTTACGTATAGCTGGCACGCCATGTACCCAAGATGCAATATGGTGCTTTTATAATTGTGGCATGCATGGCTGTCTTTGCACTGGGAGTTCCATGGAGCTGAGGCGACAATACGAATCAGCCTGATGCAGAGAAATGTGAGCTTTTGAGTGTTGGTCTGGAGAGTAATACAAGAGGCATGGAGGTATTAGTTCTTAGGTTGGCACTTTAACAGCACTGACTTGGGATTATGGATGTCATGGTGAGGACCACTAGTGCAGGTGAACGTTTGCTCATGGAGAACTCTTAAACACTTGAGATTTATGTAAACATATATAACATTGTGTGAAATAAACTGTCCAGTAGAAAATCTATGAGGCGTTCCACATCATAACAAGCCACCATAGCGCCTATATCTGACCAGGCTGTCCAGTTTTCTGTTTAAGTTCAGGTCGGTGTAGTACGATGTGAGCACTTTGTGTATCCTCATTTGTGGGTGACACTGTTGTACGGCTGTAGAGGAGATGACACAGACACTGAATTCATCTCTGTCTCACAACGTGTCCATCATCACTGCCCGGAGAATAACGACTGTGTATTATTCTACATCGATTCTCTAATGTATCTTCTGATGATTGGGCGACATGTCAAAAGAGCATGTTAGACAGCTACTTCTGTATGCGAAACAGTACATGATCCCATTACCCATAACCCTTAATGTTAGCCGAAGATAATTCAAATGTGTCAAATGTGATAAATTTCTTGTCTGTGCGGTGAAGAGCTGTGCACATGCACACACAGCACAGAGATGAGGCCGTGCTGGATATTGCACAAATATGATTAGCAGGAGGCATAAATTATTCAGCTAATTAACTGTCAGTAGAACTGTGTCATAGTCAACTGGATAAGACTGAGTGAAGCCAATCACAAATTTTCAGCTGTGAAAACCATTTACGATTCCCAGATTTTGTTTTGGCCTGGAGATGACTTTCGAAGTTGGGATTTTGGACGGGCTTGTCCTAGTTTATTTCTGGCTGATGGCGAGTAATTGTGCAGAGTCTTGCAATAATGGATATTGGATTGCCCTTTTTTGTTTGTCATGATCGGTCCAGATCTCCTTCTATCTGTGGGTTTTTAAGAGCCAAAATCTCTTTATTTTTCTTTACTCTAACAGTTGGTAAAGCTTTTTTTTTTTCTTTCTTATTTTGAAAGTTTTCTGTGCATTTCAGCACAGATTGGCCCATCAGCCTTTTACAGAGCAAAAAAAAATGGATTGTAGAGACAGATGGGACTCCAACACACTCAGGATAAAATGTGAAGGTAGCAGCTCCATCAGTCACAATTCCAGTTCGAATGCTCACATATTTCAAAATGCCCAAAGTGTCTCTTCACATACATTTGCCGATTGCTTCATTTTCTCAAAAAGCATGCATTTCTATTGAACGCAGGCTTGCCAAGTATTCAAGGTAAACACAATGGGAATATACTCAGGGTGTTTGGCAGGTTAGCATGTATTATTAATGAAAGTTTAATGACCCAAAGGAGTATGTGTTGATGAGCTTGACTTGTAATTATCTTCTCATCATTCACCAGGAGAACACTTGGGCTGAGACAGGTTCTGTACCTCTGTGTGTGCATGCAGAAGAGGTTGACCTTCTTTCTTTCTCTCTCTCTCTCTCTCTCTCTCTCTCTCTCTCTCTCTCTCTCTTTCTTTCTTTCTCGCTCTCTCTCTCTCCTACACGTTTGCTCAACTCCAGTTTTGCATAAAACTAGAGTTTTTATAATTCATCTGGCAATTCAGGCTAGTAGTATGATGGTAGGTTGCAATTGACAGTGGCATAAACATTAGTTGTTGCCGAGCTCCATAATTCCATAATTTATTTTCAACCGTAAAATTAAAGAGGAAAATGTTGAAATTACATTGCATGAGTGTGGTTTAAAAACAGCCAGTTGCTACAGGCGTTACTGCTGAGTAGCCCAGACCCAGAATGAAAGTAGCCGTTATTAATGCTAATGAAACATGATAATTGCAGTAAATGCAAAATGTGTGCAAGTGCACCACAGCCTCATGAGTACCATCTCAGGCTGGGTCAGCAATACTGGGAGCAAGAAGATGTTTATTATATATTTTTTATAGAAAAAAGCCAGTGTGGAAATTATTATGTTGATGGAACAGGGTGAGCATGATCGCTGCTCAGTGAGGATGTCAGAAACTTCTAGATGGACAGTTTCCTTGTTTCTCGCAACCCTCTGTGATCCCTATATATGCTGCAGCCTGACACAAATATTTCCATTCAAGAAAGACGGAAAGAGAAACGGAGGGAGAGAGAGAGAGAGGGGGAAAAAAGCTATCAGGATCTCTTCAAATCTTCGCGGGCACACTGAAGACAGGGCATGAATTTCTTATGAAGTGTGGTGCACAAGATAAGGCACAGCAGCTTGGAGCCGACCGCTTTGAAGTTGCTCTCGGTTGCGTTTTTTTTCTCTTCTTCTTCTTCCTTTTTTAATAAGGGCTGTTTATTTAGATGCGCTGATGTAATGAACCACATACAGTGTGGTATGTCTGGAAGGAGTCTTAGGGAGCCATGCTGTCTCGTAACGTTCATCTGTGTCATTGCCTCGTGATGATTCATACAGCTAATCATTCGTAGCTAACATGGAACCAACCACACAAACCGAAAGGATGTACGTATACTGAGACGTACATGTGAGATGTATATGTCTCAACCTATTGAACATCTTCACAGGGTTCTTATGGCACGGATCAGCATGAGCAGTGACCCAATCTAGGTCAACATATAGTGCTGGCTCTGTGCCTGCTTTAAAACATTCAATGAGTAATTCTGTATGTATCCCAAGGAATTACATGTAGCCTATAGTATGCTCTCAGTACGCATCTGTAAGAGGTCGCTCATATACACAGCATGATGCACTGATGCCTTTTATTACACAGAGTCACAGACATCTCTCCGTGTGAATAAGGCCGTGAAGCGTAGATTAAATGAAAATTTGGCTAATCAACTAAGGGTGTGTGTGTCATGATCAGTAAGATGGTTGGATTTGATGTGTTCTGTTTTATGAAGCATTTGTGAACTCATTAAATTCCTTGAGGGAGGACTGGAGATAGCTGATACTCCAACATTAGGAGGCTTTGATAGGGAGATGCCCTCTGAAAAGGTTTGTCTTCAAAGCAGATTCGATCCTCATAGGCTGCCTCTCCCTCCCTTTTCAGTTTACAGTAATATATTTGTTTTTGTTCGATAGAATTACTGTATACAGTACACACTGTTTAGCCACACTCTTGTCAAGAAGACATGCCTCACGTGTAGATTTTTAGTATAATAAGTAATATAAAACATCAGTTTTACATAACATACTGTATAAGCAATGGCATTTGTGTCTGCGGATAAGCTCAGGTATACTACTGTTGCTGATTCCCTGGTGGGCTAGTAGATCCTTTTCATTCAGGAGAGCAGCCCATTCACCAGCATCAGCCTAAGCAGCATGTGACACGCCAGGTGCACACAGTTGTTTACTTCCTCCGTTTGACGAGCACTAGACCAAATGACTACCGTCACCACGGAGTAAATAACAGATGCCTCAGTCCCAGTCACGAGTCCTACCACTCGGGCTGGCTGTGTACGGCGCCAAACAGATGCTGAACGCCCCATCCAACGCCGTGGACCAGATCTCTTCATAAGGCAGTCGGCCCCGTCGAAAAAGGGGGCTTCGCAATCGCCAGATTAATCTGAACATCTGGATTGGAGTGCAGATGAAAGGCTTCACCAGGACGCACAAGTCCGGCTTTATTAATATTTCAAAGATTATGAGTGTGATTATATGACCTTGATTTGGTTCGAGATCTAGTCGGTGGTCAGGCCTTGGTGCATGGTGAAGCGTTGCAGTGTTAAATTGTTCTTATTCTGTGACTTGAATAAAGCCAGGTGATCAGGCCGGCCATGTTAAACGCACTGTATAAATCACTGTATAACAGCGGGCATGCTCAAGGTTGTTGGGTATAATAGAAGCAGATAAGTTTGCATAAATGCATATACTGTAGGCTAGTTATTGCTGACACAACAAAAGGTTCTTCTAGGATACTTTACTGTCCTAACAGCATGGTCATATCCCTGGATGAACAACGGTTTTGCATTTGAGAATAGCAATGCATCTGATCTATTAATATGATCTAGTGACCTTGAATCAAGCCTATTATGTCATGTTGACATGTTAATTTGTTTCAGTATTGTCCTATGAATGGACAAGGATAAACTGTACATGTGCATACTGTAAGCTGCTCTTGTGATTCATTTTGGGGCAATTCTCTGTTCTCCAATAAGTCACTGCCAAAGGGAGATGTCATGGTGCCCCAGTTCAAGTCACTGTTGGAGGTTACACCATGTGCATTTGTGTGACTCATTTAGACTCTTGCCCAGTCTCGACTCCAAGATGATGAAACTACACGCAAAATCCATTTATCTTGACCTGAAAAAACAAACATAAATCTTTGGTTTGATATTTTGACATAATCGCATAATCCTGTGATATTTCCAAAAAGATTTATTATTCTTGCAAGCAAACAGATATCTTACCAAAACCACTGTAGTCTGACCTTTCGACTGTACTGACAGATGGGCTACTGCACCGGTCAAGGTTGTTGTGAAAACAATCGCTTTAGGACTTATGCTGTCAAAATTGGATGTTCATACAGACATCTTTAGGGACTTATAGGGAATTCCCCAAGCTGCATCTGCACAACTCATGAGTTCCATCATGATTCTGGATTGATTCTATGTTTATTTTATTGTCATTTTCCTGAGTATTTATAGGCCTACATAATGACACAATTTGTGCTTCTCCACCAACTCCATATTAGTGCAAAATCTCTTTGTCTCTTTGTAACGTCCCTAAAAGGACAATAGAGTTGACCTTAAGCACCCCCAGACTTGTAAAGCACTGATGGACATCTGGAATATGGCACAGTAAAGCAGAGGCTTAACCTAGTTAGTTTGAGTCAAACCCTTTGTCTCGAAACCGACAGCATTTTGACATTTAATTGAATCCATAGTGAAAAAAAAACCCTCCTATCACGCTAATCACTTTCTTTCCATCACATCTAGCAGCTGCAAATCCGTCACTGTCTTCTAATAGAACTCCTCCTTGCGTGTATAATGGAGTTTCGATTAAAAAAAAGAGAGAGCATTATGCCCGACTTAAACTGTATTAATGCACCGTGGTCTTTTTGAGCCCATTTGTGCGCCATATCTGATTCTGCATTGATTGCACCACGGATTCATTAATTACACAATACAGAGCTAGAGTTAGATCGTAGAAATGTATTAATTAGGATCTGGGAGAAACTCGGGAGCATGATTCCGATCAGAGTGAAGTATGTATTTTTTGTCCAAAGACAAAGTAATCAAAGCAAGCTGCGAAGTTAATCAGATGCAGGCTACTATTATTGGGGGGTATTTCTGGCTTATCCTAAAATGTGGTGTTCTAATATGTGGCACAATGCACTGTGGCTCATTCTTGTTATTGGTGTCGGATTCATCGGAATTGTCCAAAGGGATTAGCAAAACAGACTGGGCAAGATATCCATGTAATTCATGCAGCGTTGAGCTATGCTCAGTCATCCATCCATCTCTCCACAAAGTCCATAACCTTGATATTACATTTTGTGAAGGGTGGAAACTGTTCACAATGATTCCACATTTTAAAGTGAAGAGTCACTAGTATGACAAGCCTGCAGGACACAAGTTATTCTTCACTGACAGGAAGCAACCCTGATTAGACTGGACGAATGCCATATGTAGTTGGCAGAGATTCATTTGTTTAAATGCACATGTGGCATTTGTGTCTCCTTTGCGCATGGGATATATTTCCTTGCTGAAAACATGGATATTTTTATGAAAAAAGAGGGAGGGGGGCTTGGTTACTGCCATACCGGAGAGAGCTTTGTGATTTACCCTGACTAGTTGCTCAGCCGTTCGCTACGTGCAGTCCACGGACGCACGAACCTGGGCGCCGTACGTCTCATGCCTCATCATTCGCTGCTGTGGGCGAATAGCGGCCCCACTTCTCGTATACGCAGACCCACGCGAGTGCCGCGCCCCCTCTCTTTGGCTGCTCCCTTTTCCACTCCGCTCATCCTAGTCGAAGCGGCAGAGCGGTGTGCCATGCGACTGAGCGCGTCTTCTCATTCCACCCTCCGATGCTTCCCAAAGAGCACTAAATGCGGGCGAAACGTGGAGATGGAGGGTTTCCTGGCCAGGATACGTTAGGACACAGAGGGGGGAATGCGGACCGCTGATTTTGCTTTCCTTGAAAAAGTGGATTGTTAAATGTTCTTTCCCCAATATTTGACGACCATGCTTTATTTTCAGCTGGTGATTATGGCGGGGACAGTCATGCTGGCATATTACTTCGAGTACACCGACACGTTCAACGTGCACGTCCAAGGATTTTTCTGCTATGACAGTGCCTACACGAAGCCTTACCTCGGACCCGAGGAGTCGAGCGCTATTCCGCCTGTCATCCTCTACGCGGTGGTGGCAGGTGTCCCGACTTTTGTGGTAAGTTGCCGGTGTATGTGTCTGTGAGTGAGTGTATGTGTACGTGTATGTGTATTTATGAGGTGGGTTACGACTTGAATTGGAAGGGGATGTACAACAGGCTTTCGCATGTGAAATTAAGCCCTACATAGTTACAAATATGACCATGTAGCCTACAATTCCCGGTGAATTTTAGCATTGGATTCATCAGGTAGCTTGGTTATTTGGTCTCAAAGATCTCTGTGCATTTAGGCTATACGGTGACTCCGCACTTCGTCAGGATGAATGAATGTGTGGAGATGAATGGACGTAGTCATGAGTCGATACACCAGTTTCTGATTCAATTGCCTTGTACAAGACCGGTCCGTTTAGCGCTTATTAGAAGCGCGTACAGGGGGCAATCGATGCGAGAGAAGAATGTGTGCAGAATGCCGTGATTTAAAAGCCTTCAATTTCCCCTATTACCAATAGTAGTCGCATTATCGTTTCCACGTCATGGCGTTGGAGGATGCTATGGTAATCTCGACTCATTAAACCTCAGTTGTCACTTTTTTTTTTTTAACTAATGTGCATGTTGGAGGCAAATCGGTTGGCTAAATGCTTTGCGTGCAGGTGGTATTGTTTGTCATTTAGAGATGCAGTGATTGAATTCTGATGCTCATGATAAGATGCTTCCTTGGAGCCACGCTGGCAATCTTTCATGGGCAGCAGTTCCATGACGGCATATTTGATATACTTCAGCATGTTCTTTTTTTTTTATTAGTGATGCAATTCATTTTCATGATGTGCTGTGTTTTTGGCAGGCTGTGCCATCAGGGAAAATCATGCCTAATGTGGACCTTCTATTCATTCATCTGTACCT
>NC_085012.1:8894475-8899475 GCF_963854185.1 Sardina pilchardus
CCTTTTCACATTTGGTAATTGAGGTAGACTGGACAAGCACAATCAACCTCTTCTGTATGTTGTGTTTGCCTCCCGTTGTGTCTCACTTTGTGTCTCACTTTATCCTTCTTTTCATTATCATCTCTCTCTTTCTCTCTCTCTTTATCTCTCTCTCTCTCTCTCACACACACACACTCTACATACACACATACATACACACACACACACTTGCGCACACGCACACGTGCGCACACACACACACACACACACACACACACACACACACACACACACACACTTGCGCACACGCACACGTGCGCACACACACACACACACACTTGCGCACACGCACACGTGCGCACACACACACACACACACACACACACACACACACACACACACACACACACACAGGTGTGTGTTATCGCAGAACATTTGAGCA
This sequence comes from Sardina pilchardus, assembly GCF_963854185.1. Classification (NCBI taxonomy): domain Eukaryota; kingdom Metazoa; phylum Chordata; class Actinopteri; order Clupeiformes; family Clupeidae; genus Sardina; species Sardina pilchardus. Next base: position 8,894,897 of record NC_085012.1, read on the forward strand.
AGTGTGATTGACTGTGTGTGTGGTGGCACAGACACTAATGGTTTCAGTGCAGAGATAAACAGCGACTGTAACTCCCTGGCGCCAATGGGACAGCATTGATCGCAAGCCCTTAATCACCTCTGTCCATATTGGCAGGCCAAGTCTTAGTTTGAAAAAAAAAATCTAATTTTGCTACAGTAATGCTCCATTTCTCACTAGACATATTGGCTCCATGTCACTACCCGGTATGAATCTTATGACTGTGTTGAAGTTAAGTCTCTGTAATGAGTTTCTGTCTCTTTTTTCCCTCAGTTTTTGAAAAATGTGCCATGCATGTTTGATAATAATTATGATAAAGTGGAAAGCCCAAGGCCATTTTTTGACAGGGGAAAAGGGTGAAATCCTAGTTCTTGTTCTTAAGATCTTGAATATCTGTTTTTGTTCACCTCAAATGTACCCTTTGTTCCTCATTTGACAATCATATTTTATACTGACTGAAAAACTCAAAGATAATTCTCATATTTATTCTTGTAGTTTGGCACTGCAAACACCATTGAATGAAGATAACACCCTTCGTGAAGATCTGTTTGATTTAAAAGACTCCAGAATAAGCTGTAACCTTTGTAGATACTGCTCTGAATAGGCACCTTCAATAAAGGTGTATTTTAAAACTGATTCCTAAAAATAAGAGCTAAGCATTTAAATGTGGTTTTAGGTGAACCTGGAGCCTGCCAACTGATGTTTTACTTTCCTTCAACTTTGAGCCAGTTATCAGTGCCTTCTTTGAACATCCACACACATGGCCTAGAGTGTTTCACCTCCATTTACTGTGGCCTCTCCTCTGAAAGCCTGCCTGCTTTTCATGTGCTCGTCACTCCCAAGGCCAAGGTCTTGTTTGAACATTTCCGAAAAAATCAATTAGCTGCTGCACGAAGACATTTTACCTCTATAAATGGTTCGTTAATAACAGTACAGCTCACTTAAGGTGCCATTTTTTTTTTCGGAAAGACTCTTCTGCCTTTCCGCTGTGGACAAAATGCTGCATGGCAAGCATATACAGTATTAGCGTTATTAGCATAATGAAGCCAGTGTTGTAAGACCTTTTAAAATACCATGTCATCCACACTGCTAGCAGCTTAGACCTCCTAATCAGTGGGCGGGAGAAGGGTTGGCTTTGTACAGTGCGAGATGTAGGAGCGTGGGTTCAGGAGAAGCCAGGGCTTCCATTAAAGGAGATTATCGTCGCCGGGACGCGGAGGCAACACACTGGAAGCGATTCCATTGGATGCCACTGTAGGGGCTCGTCATGAATGTTGCATGTCTCGCGCCCGGCACATTCCGCCGCCCGCCGCGCAATTACGGGCCGCTGTTTATTCTCCGACTTCGCCCGGCGCTCGCTCGGTGTGAAACGCAGTACACGCGCTCTTCTCCGTGGCCGTTTGGAGTTAGTCTGGCGCCAGCTACTTTTTTTTTTTGTTTGAGTGGAGCGTTTAAAGCCTTCTGCTGTTCTTTTTAGGGGGGGGGGGGGGACGGCAGGGTGTCTCGTCACTGTAAAAAGTCTGTCTGAATTATGGATGTGGGAGGAGCACTGAATCCAGCGGTGTGATTGCTCAAGCTGAATACATTAAGAGGTCTTTAAAAAAAAAAAAAAAAAAAAAAAAAAAAACCTCCAAAGTACAAGCTTGGAGAGTGGAGGTAAAACAGCGGAAAAGATGTGAAACTTTGAAAATGGCTTAACCTCAGGATTTCATACTTGAATAGGGTCCCGATGTGTTGGCTTTCACAGCTTTCTGCCCATTCTTGAACGGCGTCATCTCATCTGTGGCATGGCGCAGCCTATTTCCCCCCTCTGCCCTTTTCTGCTGGAGAAGAGGGATTGAGGCAGAAGTATGGAGGGTGGGGCGGTGCTAAGTTGAAGAAGAGATACTTAATGAAATTGTACTTTTAAATACCCTTAGCATTAGGCATTCTCTTATAGAAACCCCCTAACCCTGAGGTCAGGAAAGGAATTCCTTGAGTTTTTCCAAATCCTAATTTATTTATGCCCTTATGTAAATCCTTCTTCATTTTATTATTATTTTATTATTTTATTATAAAGAAGGAAATACATCATCATACGTTTCAATGATTAGCGTTGCAGCTCACACAATGCTGCAAGGGTTACCGTTATTGGTCTTCACTCTGAAAAAGTAATGAGAGCGGATGAGGAGACATTGCCTTGAGCAAAGAAAATCATTGCACTCGGAGTGAGGGGATATCATTTTCAAAGGATTAAGGGTTTTTTTTCCCTCATATATTTCCTTCGCTCAATATCCACCTTAAAAAAGGGCTTCAATAACACTATTTGATGAGTTTGAGTCATTAATGTTGCCCGTGAAACACGACGGCCATTTATTTTTATGAGGTAGAGGGCCGGTGCTCCGTGGCTTTCAAGGCAAAAGGTAGCAATTTGGCCAAAAGCCCCCCTGGGTTTTTGGTTCCTTGGCTTAACGGTGACATCCGGTGGATCCAGCGTTCCCCTCAGTTGCCTGCACCCTGGAGCCTACACAAATATCATTTGGTGTTGACCCTGAGTCGGACAGCTGGGCCAGGCTGGGCAAACACTGACGGATGGGCGATGTCCATCTGGGGCCGGGGAGATGCGGTGGGCAAGGAGCCTGTGCTGGGCCTGACTCTCACCCAGCCATCTCACCCCCTCCTGCCCGCCCCGCTTGGTCTTTTTTGTCTTTTTTGTCTCTCCCTCAAGACAACTCTCTCTCTCTCTCTCTCCCTCTCTCTTTCTCTCTCTCTCTATCACATTAGAACAAAAGAGTGTGGAAAGTGAAGTCTGGTCTTCTCTCTTTAACTCGTCCTCCCTCCTTTTAACTTTTACTCCCTTCCTCCCTCTCTCCCTTCCTCTGTCTTTCTCTCCCTTCCTCCATCAATGACTCTATTCCTCTCTCTCTCTCTCCATCTATCTATCTATCTATCTATCTATCTATCTATCTATATATGTATCTCTCTCTCTCCCTATCTTTCTATCTATCTATCTCTCTATCTATCTCTCTCTCTACTGTATCTATCTATGTATCTATCTATCCCTCTCTCCCTCACTCTCTTCAGAGTGATGACATGTGACATTAGTAGGGCAGGGCGGGCAGCAGTAGCGGGCAGCAGCATTCAGTAGCGGTGGCGGTGGCAGCGTTCAGTAGCGGTGGCAGTAGCGGTGGCAGTGGCTGTGCGTAGCAGTGGGTTGTGAGTAATGCTCTCTCACGTTCCGTGGCCTCATTGGCAACGGGACGTTAATAAGTGGCTGTGTGTGCCACTCTGCGTGTGTATCGTGTGGACTTGACCCTCCTTTTCTCCTCTCTCTATCTCTTTCTCTCTCTCTCTTTTCTGGCTGTATCTCTCTGCTCTCTGTCCCCTCTCGGTCTCTGGGTTTTGTGTGCGCTCTTTGAGGCTCTCCATTAGCTGCCCCCCCCCCTCCTTTCTTCTGCTCCCCCCTTTCGCCCAGAGGGCCCGCTGCTGCAGCTTCTGTGCCTAGTAATCCTAATGGAAAGATAAAATGCTTATGGAGAAGGGGGGTGAGGGTGGGGGGGGGGGGGGGGGGACTAGGGGGGGGTGTTGGTGTGTGTGTATGCGTGTGTGTGTGTGTGTGTGTGTGTGTGGGGGGGGGGGGGGTGCTGTTTTTGCTGTGCTTCATTGTGTTGAATATATTAACAGAATTCAGAACTCACAAAGACTTTTCTGTCTCTCTCACATGCATACAGACACACACATGCACACACACACGCACACGCACACGCACACACACACGCACACGCACACGCACACTCACACACACACACACACACACACACACACACACACACACACACACACACACACACACACACACATGGCACACATGTTCATTACTTGTTTGCAGGCTGCATGACCCAGCAGGTACTGTATGTGCATTTGTAGCTGAAGTAACGTTCTGCATTGATTGTCGCTTGGCATAAAATCAACTGGAAGGTGAATGAATTGACACAATGTCAGCAGAAGTGAAAACGCTGCTTAAGTGTGAGGCCATAAAAGATGATTGAATTTGTCTCTCCAGTTCCGTCTCCTCTGTCTGGTACTTTGAAAAAAAAAAAATCAGTCCTCCAACGCTGGTAGCCTCCTGAAGGAGACTGAGCCAGTTTTTATTCATTTCATTCTTTCAAGGAGATGAGTTGCTCTAAACAAGTCCTGTAAGTCCGTTCTTTTAGAATAGGCTGCAGTGGGAGATAATTGCAATCTTGTTCATATTTATCCGTAACCTTCAGAAATGACTCGCCTATATTTGCACATGAAACAACATGTGGATGCTGATTTGAGATGTCTTCACACCATTTGTGTATAGGGAAGGCCAATGACTTCCATTGACTGTCCTCCAGTCAAACATGAAAGACTTGTTTGAAGTGAATATTTTGATTTTTGGCCTATTAGGGTAGCCTCAAGCAAGCTTTATTTCTTCACAGACAATTCTCTTGCCATGCTGAAGGATATTTGCCTCTTTAGCTTCCCTTTGGATGATATACTGTAATAGGATGTTTTACAAAATTCTTGTTTTTCAACTCTACATGCGCTATTGCGC
>NC_085012.1:8904475-8914475 GCF_963854185.1 Sardina pilchardus
ACCTTGATGTGAATTGCTGTCGCTCCTTGAGTCCAATAGATGGGAATTTGTCTCATTTCTCTCATTTCCTTTCTTCTCTGTGGTCCTTTAATGTGTGTGTGTGTGTGTGTGTGTGTGTGTGTGTGTGTGTGTGTGTGTTTCTTCTTCTCTTGTCCAGATAACGGTCACAGAGACTGTGCTGTTCCTGATGCAGTACACATCCAAAGAGCTGGACAGCCGGGAGAAGAACATCGTGACGGGAGACTGCTGTTACCTTAACCCTCTGGTCCGCAGGACTTTCCGCTTCCTGGGTAAGGCACGGATTATCAAATATCAAAGATTTTTGGAGCTGAGAGTTTTTGAGAGAATTGTGGTGCAACAAGACAAGTGTCCACAGGGACCTGAGTTCGATTCTGACCTGTGGTCATTTCCCAATCCCACTCCCCATCTCTCTCTTCCACTATCACTTTTCACTGTCTGATCTGAATAAAGGCCAAAACCCCACAAATACCCTGAAAGAATACAGTATATGCAATATTTAATTCCATTACATTACATTTTGCTGACGCTTTTTAACCAAAGCGACTTACAGCATGATAAAACATTTAAGCTTTTTAGAGCATTTCTAACAACAAATTAAAAACCACAATAAGTACGTGAGTGTAATAAGTGCATCAACGAGTGCAATTGTCTAGTAGTGCTATGAGAGGAGATGTTCTCTGAAGAGCTGGGTTTTCAGACAATTTTTGAAGATGGCTAGGGATGTCCCTACTCTCTTTCTTTTGATCAGTGTTCATGGGCCGTCTTGAGCTCACTCACAGTGTCTTGGTTTATTAAAACAAGCAGCGCCAGCAGTTCAGTGAGTTCTTTTTGCTGACACTGTGATCTTCCAGTGGTACGATAGGCATGAAATTACAGATAGGTCAGTAGTGTTAATGGCAGACTTGCCAGTGAAGCTCAGTGTGAGATGACAGTGTTTGACCTTAGAGCCTCAGCCTTATACTGTGCTATGCTACAGTCCGTCCTGAGTCCAGGCTCCTGTACAGCACAGCAGCACGCCGGATCCTCTCTCACCACCACCACGGCTCTCTCTCTCTCTCTCTCTCTCTCTCTCTCTCTCTCTCTCTCTCTCTCTCTCTCTCTCTCTCTCTCTCTCTCGCTCCACTGAGCTCTGAAACAATGCAGCGTGTTTGTGGAAGGCTGCGGCCAAAGCCGGTGCAACCCCCGTAGGGAGGAGGGTTACGGTTAGCCTCTGCTTTGGACAGTGATACATAGCACCCCCTGTCACCTTCCCTGTCCCCATCCCCATCCCCTCCACCTTCCTCCATCCTCCTCATCCCCTCCACCCTCATCCCCCTCTTCCCCTGCACCACCTCCATCCTCCTCATCTCCTCCACCCTCCTCCACCACCCTCATCCCCCTCTTTCCCTCCACCACCTCCATCATCCCCATCCCCTCTACCCTCCACCCGCCCTCCATCCACCCAAATCCGATCTCAGCTCCTGTGGAAGGAGCGCAGTGTCCCAGGTCGGTCTCTGGCCAAAAGACAGAGTGGCAGTGGATGTGCTGTGCATAGTGTCCCCGCTGTCTTGGTGCCTCTAGATAAGGCTACCAGCACTGGAGAGAGGATTAGATTGGCTTGCTCCCTAGAGGGGGGTGGGGATCCACTCCTCCATCTCAAGCTGGGGGTATGGAAGGAAGTTTTTAGTTTTTACATCTACCCCAGCATCCGTCTGTCTGTCTCTCTCCCTCTCTCTCTCTCTGTCCCTCTCTCTCTCTCTCTCTCTCTCTCTCTATCTGTCTTTTCTTCTACTGTGGTGGTATGCATCTGAGGGAGATTTTTATCGCGGCGGCACGGAGCCGCGGTTTTGTAGACATAAGCCGAGTTTTGAAGGGGTGGATGTAGACTTACCGTTTCCTTTACGCTGAAATGGGATCAACCTGGCGGGAAGTATTTCAGCGCAGCTTTTTGAAAAGCCTGAACCTGTTGCAGCGTCTGAAAAAAAAAAAAAAGCTCCCATCTGTCAGAGTGAGCATCAGCAGCAGGAACAGCAGCAACAGCAGCAGCGGCGTTCCATCACTCCGGCCCCCATGTTTTTTTTTTGTAGAGAACCGCTCGGAGCGGTGCATTTCGTCACAGTAGAGATCTGGAGGTATTAGCCAAGGTGTCAAGGATGACCACAGATGAGACGACGAGGCGTCCACTTCACAGTTAGTCCTCAGGCAGGGGGGGCCGGGGAGAGTCTGCCTGAGCTCCTCCATAAAGGAAGCAACAGCACCTGATGTCTCCTGATGGAACAGGACACGAGAGCACTTACGAGAGCTCTCCTCTGGGCTTTTCAGCGCTGTCTTCTTTTTTTTACTTTTCTCTTTTTTTTGCGGCGCTGAAACCTGGCTCATCTTTTACGGACGAGTGGCTGTCCCACATAGCGGGGCGCAGTTAATTTGGAGGTGACATGGAAGGCGTGATGCCGGGGCTATTATCTAGCCGCTGAACCTGAACCTGAACCTGAGTGGGAGCTCCTCCGGGCGCCGGGCTTCCGAGCGCTCCGCGCTCTGCTTGGCCCGATCCGGAGGGCCGTAATTCAGCTCGTCTGCCGACCGCCACCCTGGGCTCCTGACTCCCCCTGGCATCTTTCCCAGAGCTCTCTCTCTCTCTCTTTCTCTCTCTCTCTCTCTCTCTCTCTCTCTCTTTTGGCACATCTGTTTTTCCTCGCTTATTTTTGCTGTCATTTTCTCTCTGCCCGTGTCTCTTCCCAAACAATTTCTGTCTCCTGTTAGTTCTCCCTTCAGTCATGTTCCTGTATTATGCTTCACTTCCCCTTTCCCCCCCTCTCTCTCTCTCTCCCTCCCTCTCTCTCTCTCTCTCTCTCTCTCTCACACTGGACTTGTTCAGTGGAGGTATGCGTGTGCCATCATGCATTCCCATCCAGCCCCAAGTGTTGGCTCCGTCTCCTCTTAAAGGGCATGATGAAGGGAACTTACCCATTGGCACCCACTCACACGCTCCTCGTCTTTTGTGGGATCGTTTGCATAATTGCTCACCTGGGAGGAGGGACAGTGGGTTGGGGTGAGGTGAGGTGAGGTGAGGTGGGAGGAGGTGCAGTGGGGTGAGGTGGGGTGGGGTGGGGTGGGAGGAGGTACGAGGAGGTGCAGTGTGGTGAGGTGGGGTGGGAGTTGGTAGGGTGGAGTGGAGTGGGGTGGGGTGGGGTGAGGTGAGGTGGGAGGAGGTGGGGTCTGGTGGGGTGCATTACGAGGAAGTGCAGTGGATTGGGGTGTGGTGGGAGTTGGTTGGGTGGAATGGGGTAAGGTGTAGATGTGTGTTTTTCACCAGAGATATCACCTTTTAGAAAATGGCTGTATGACAAGACTCCTTCTCCAAAGCATCCGCACTTCTTCAGCCTCTGGTTGTTTATCTCTCCCACCCTCCTCTCTCTCTCTCTCTCTCTCTCTCTCTCTCTATCCCTCCGCTCCTGCTTGCCTGCTTGACTGGAGACGGAGGGGCTTGTTACAGTAATGCATGCGGCCGGGCCGGCGGGGGCTTGCGAGGCGGGGCGGGGCCGCGCTCGGGAAATTAATGAATAGAGAGATGAAAGGCGCTGTTCACTCTTCGCCGATCACTCTCTGGGCCTCCGCGTCCCGCCTCGACTCAAGCCCTCGTTCAAAGCAGAAGGGCGGAAAAAAAAAGATGAAGTTGTTGCGGCAGGGGGATGGATGGGGGAAAAAAAAGAAAAGGCTTCAAAAACATTTCCAGAGAAGTTTTGATGGAGAGGTAGCTGAGCTAGAACGGACAAGAGAGGCCTATGCTCTGGTTCAAAAGGTAGCACCAACTTTCTAAATGAAACGTCTTTTAGATGTTGAGCAGCTTGTTGAACAGAGACGGGTTTTTGAGATTGTTTAGGTTTTGAAATGAGCCCTGCCTCTCAGTTGGTTGAGTGTACAGTATAAGGTGAATTTATTTAGACAGTTCTCAATTATAGTCATGCAGATCATAATGCCTTTTCAAGATCCCATATACCATTTTCTGTATTCTGTGTCCACACAGATTCAGGACATTTTATTTAAAAAAAAAACACAAAATGCAAAACAAAGCAAAATGTTCTTGGCTTTCCTCTTCCCTCAAATGTCTTTCCTCTCAAATGTCAGGGCTGATGACATATTCACGTAACAGGGAAAAACAGAATCAACAACTGGTCTGCTTTTTATATTGTTCTATTGTGCGGTTGCACAGTTCTAAGAGATGCACTACCCTGTCATTACTTATCATGACAGTTAAAGTCTAGTGATGTAACAGTGTTATGCTACAATAATGGATATTAATTATGACAGCTCTCACAGATGTTAGAGGCAGTAGCATAAGATGCCTGGGCCACATGCTAATTGGCTGTCATCAAGCATTTTAAGAAATGTCATGGCAACCACAGATGATTGTAGGATCGCACTGTTTTCATCATCGAGAACGGTGTGTCACTGTTTCATTTATCTGTGATGAAATGTCCAGTGTGTTGTGGCTCTAGCAACCTTAAAAAGGAATGGATACAACAAAAAAAAGGGTAGTCAACACTTGCCTTGATAGCTTAGTCCCTCATGTTGCAGTGAAAAATGCTATAAAGAGGTGGCAGAGAGATATGTGGAGGGGTTCTGGAAAGAAAGCCATGGACAAACCCAAGACTGTTTGTATTTTTGCTGTGTCATGTAATGTGTTTGTATCTGTACCGAACTGAGTGCCTGTAGGATATTAATGTGCCCAAGACAGTTTGTATTTTTGCTGTGTCATTTAATGTGCTGGTGGTAGCTGTACACAACTGAATGCCTTGTAGGATACAACGTGGCTCTGCATCATGTTTTTCAGTTTGGGAGCTATGCGTGTTAGTGTTTGATGCTTTATTGGGCTGTGAGAACTCACTCAGAGCGTACGTGTGTGTGTGTGTGTGTAGGGGAAGAGGGGGGAGGGGTATTGGGGGGTACTGATGGGGGCCTGCCAGGGCGTCTCCTCACCTGCAGCTTTGATACAGAGCCAGGCCTCCTGCTGCAGTGGTGATGCAGTGCTCCTCCACACACTCATCAGAAACCATCAGGGCTCTTAATGCACAGGCATACGCACGCACGCACGCACGCACGCACGCACGCACGCACGCACGCACGCACGCACGCACGCACGCACGCACGCACGCACGCACGCACGCACGCACGCATAGAGACAAATGAATGCACACACATAAGCACACAAATACACACGCACACAGACACATGCACACACACACATACACAAATGCCTTCAGCCAAAACACATGCATACACACTCAAAGGCACATACTGTAGTGTGAAGACTCCCTCTGGACATGGGATAAGTGTGGGACTTGCCATGACCTTTCAAGTTCGTCAATATAGAAGAAATTTGCTTCTTCTCTTGTCTTCTTTCGAGCTGTGAGATCGGTTTGATTTGTATCAAATTGCATTAGGCTCTCTTGGCATAGGGAAGTGGGGCATGTGCCAGAAAGCTGGCTTGATCTCTGCTTGAGTTACAGTTTTTTTTTCAATATTTAAAGCCCCTAATGCAAAGATGTCATCTGAAATGTTCTCCACATATTTCGTTTTTTGGCCAAATATTAGTTTTGTGATTTGTTGTTGACTCAGTTAATTTCACAGCTCTGCGTATCTCTTCCCTCTCTTTTTCTCTTTCCCTCTTTTCCTCTCGTCCTCTCTCTTTTTTTTTACATTTTGAACAAAGGAAATCCAGTGCATTAGATGAGTCAGGGCAGCATTGAGAGTTACAACATGTGAGAAGTCAAAAGCATCTCTCTCTCTCTCTCTCTCTCTCTCTCTCTCTCTTTCTCTCTCTATCTCTCAGTTCTTTACTGCCTGTCTTCCAACTCAATTGACTCCCGAAAATGAGCGTGTGTGTGAAGGGAGGCACACACAAACACACACACACACACACACAGGCTCTCGACAGTGATTGTGGAGCCTCCATTGTTGTCTGGGGAAAATGTTGATTTATTGTGCCCTGTCCCTGCCTGGTCGAATAAACAGCACGGAAATACACAGGCTGACACAGAGGCAGGATTCTGCCCATAAAGGGGGGGGGGGGGGGGGGGGTAGTTAGTCTCTCGCACAGAGCTCTTTAAACACGCTCACACAATGGGGTTGAGCTGGATTACTGGTGATACCCCCCCTTTGCTGCGGCTGATTACATATGCTCTGACTCGTTTGGAGAAGGAATAGGGCAGTTGGGGTGTGTGTGTGTGTGTCGGGGGGGGGGGTGCTTTGTATGCGTCCTCACACATGGAATGGCATAAACGTGTGTGGAAATGCCAGCAGACACTCAGTCAGCACACAGCCGTGTATTGCACTGATGTGAGAAAACACACGCAGCGACTGAGGCCATGCACAGTTTGGAAGAATGACACCTACACTAACATATGCCTATGGGAAGGTAACAAGACAGACATTCATAGTGAAAACTCTCTCTCTCACACACACACATACACACACACACACACACACACACACACACACACACACACACACACACACACACACACACACAGGCAGGTTGAGGTAACTCTAAAGTCACACTCTGTGTGAGTGTCTTGTCTGTGGGTTCGGTGTGCCATCTGTAGATCCGAGGCTCCTTTGAGAGTCTCACACACTCTGAGCGAGACTGAAGTCCTGATGGCGGCCCTGAATTATTCAAGTCATCAGGCTTCGTTTTGTCACCCATGAATTTTGAATGGGTTTTCTTTAAAAAACAGTCGACGCTCAATCATGTGTGTCACATTACTTCTCCTTTCCCCTCACTTCAGGCACGAAAAAAACACACTTTGCTCTTCATGGTCACACACACACACACACACACACACACACACACGTTCTTCATGGTTGCCATTTTTGAGTTTCCTTTTCATCTCTCGGCAATCGGCAATCTTCTCACCTCACCTCACACTTATTTGAGGTGTAATGTCAGACTTATAATGTCAATATCTAGGGCTGTGTGTGTGTGTGTGTGTGTGTTTGTGTGTGTGTGTGTGTCTTTTCTCAGGTGTGTACACCTTTGGCCTCTTCACATCTTTGGACATCTTTGTCAATACCTAACCTGTGTCTCTCTTTGTCTTTCTGTCTTTCTGGGTGTGTGTGTATTTTTTTTTCACAGGTGTGTACTCTTTTGACCTCTTCACCACGGACATCTTTGTCAATACCTAACCTGTGTCTCTCTTTGTCTTTCTGTCTTTCTGTGTGTATGTGTGTGTGTGTGTGTGTGTGTGTGTGTTTCACAGGTGTGTACGCTTTCGGCCTCTTCACCACGGACATCTTTGTGAACGCGGGCCAGGTGGTGACGGGCAACCTGGCGCCCCACTTCCTGACGGTGTGCAAGCCCAACTACACGGCCCTGGGCTGCCAGCAGGCGCTGCGCTACATCAGCCACCAGGAGGCGTGCACGGGCAACGAGGACGACATCCTGCGCGCCCGCAAGACCTTCCCCTCCAAAGAGGCGGCGCTCAGCGTCTACGCCGCGCTTTACCTCGCCGTGAGTCGCCACTTCCTCTTCCTCTCCCCCCCACCCCGGCCGGAGTCGCTCGGGTCAGCCGCGTTGTGTCAGGCCTTCCGTTCGCTGGTGTGTCCACTCGTGTAACTTCTAAAGGATAGAAGGAAAATCCGCACACTTCAGTCCGTGCAACAGAAGGTTTTTACTTAAAGGTCCCAGAGAATGGATGAATTGAGTATTGCACTGTGTTCTCTGATGTTGAAATAGTATATATTCAACTTTGATTTAAAAAAATAAACTCAATTGCAATTTTACAAGACTAATTAAAACCATATATATAGGCTGGGTATTGAAATGGTCTGTTTGACTAAATGGCGCCCTCTTTGGCAACCCCAATTGAACTTCAATGGCTTTGCGATAGCCTGGCACGCCCTCCCAGTGACGCAACGCCTTCAGGCTTTTGCTGCTGGTCTGGTCAACTGCTCATTGAGAAGGATTTCTGAGTTCCCGAAATCTGCGGAACTGCCCCCTTTGGTCGAGAACCAATCAACTTTGAGCAGCTCCAACGGCTCTGGGTAGAGGCGTGTTCAAGGCAGAGGAAAGAGTGTTGTTATTGGTTTAAACTCGGCAATCTGCTTTCTGACATCTACCAGTAGCAAATCGAGGCACTTAAAGGAGGCGGGTCAACCAGCACTGGCAAGAAACCGTGTTAGCACAGGCTGTTGGTCAGACTAAAGTCTCGCAGAGCCTTTGAAAGTCGATGGTAATCAGGCTAGCTTTGCGAGGTCTGACATCACAAGCAAGCAGTTTTGCTGAATCGCCCGTTTTTTAGTGTCTATTTCTAAGTTCAAGATTTCCATATGAAGGAGGGCACAACCATGCCTCATGTTCATGATAGCTCTCTGTTTATGCACAACCTCTCATAATTCATGAAAACCAAGAAAAAAATTATTTCCATTCTCTGGGACCTTTAAATCTGCGCAAGCTTTCGATCGGCAGATCTTCTTCAGGCAGAGTAAATCAACTCATGTGACTTCAAAAGTACCGGTCTGATGTACTCTCGATTTTTAGACAAGGCAGAGGGTCACCGTTTCTTAGTATTCCTTCCCAATTGTACAGATCCAATGTACGGAACGGTCTCACATTGGTTACAGTAGTATTGCGCGACATTGGTGAGGGTCTGTGGTTGCCTGGTGCCTCTTGTTTGTTCTAGTGTCGTGTGGGAGTGTTTTGAACAGAGGTTTGTCTCTGCCTTTAGACAATGGCTGTGCCTTTCTGGGAGACTGAAGATTGGAACATGCATCCATCATTGGAATGAGTTTAGAAAGATGTATGTAGTCTTCATTGTGCCACAGGAAATTGGTTTCCACAGCCTGTTCAACAATAAATACACAGATAACACCCCCCTCCCCACACACACACATACACACACACTCACACACAGATAAACACACAGAACATAACCACGTGGCATTTATTCAGTCTCCCCTCACCTATCATATCCACACACACATACTGTATATACATCCATCGCTCTCAGCTCTGAACTGCCTGGCTGCTCTCAGGGTTAGCGAAGCCTAGGCAAGGCATGTTGGAGATGTCCCTTATCTGGGGCTCTTTGGAGAGTAGACGCTTCAGTGCAGTTAGTGCCCATTGACAGTCCAGTCCGCCACACACCTCCAGCAGCAACCCCTCGTCTGCAGAATGTGGCTGTCGGCCAGCCTCTTGGTCCCGTCCAGCTCGTTGCCTTTTGAAGCCAAGTGACCATGAGGGATGCACTTGTTTTCACTCAGTCGCTAACGCTAACCCAAAATAGCCTGTCTGGAGCAGGGGTCTGCGCTGTTCAGTGGGCGTCGTTGCTATTCTCTGCATTGGATTTGCATTTCCTTCAGGACCTATGAATGTTATATTTACAGACTCGGCGGGGGTGGGAGAGGGTGTCATTTGCAGGACAGCATTTTTAATGCAGGAAGGGGAACTTTGTTGACAGAAAGGCCCAGCCTCATTTGTCCTGAAGCTCCCTCCTGGAGTTGGGCTTCCTCAGGTTGGCGGGCCGGTTGGTGTGTGGCCTGGTTGGGCTGACTTCAGAGGGCAAGAGAGATGGCAGAGAGAATAAAAATGGGGGCTCACTTCAGCAGGTGTGCGTCTTAAAATAGTCCCACACTCTTTTCTAGACATCCACCTGTAATAAAGCTACTCTGTGCCCCCCCCCCCCCACCCCCTAAGCTACAGTACATGAAAATCACTTTGATGACACTGGAAATAGGTTCAAGAAATACCAAAAAAAAAAAAAATAGTTCCCACAAAACATGAAAGTTACTGATGTATGAAATCTCGGTGCCTTTGTACATCATGAAAGGACAGATGAAGGCGGAAAAATGGAGGTATGATTTAGCGCTCCTATCTTCAGAACGAGAGAGACGCGACGCGACACGTTCTTGTCCGTGGGCCTGTATATGTAAATCGGTTCGGATCTGTTTCTCGGTTCCGTGCTGTTCCGTGTGTGCTCTCAGTTCTCAGCTTTTGTTCTCGGGG
>NC_085012.1:8916975-8919475 GCF_963854185.1 Sardina pilchardus
AAGAGAGGCTAGCAGTGTGGAGTAGAAAAATCAATTGCCTCCTGTCTGGCCCGGTGGACTCCCTCCCGGTCAGCCCCCTGCCCCATGCGGACCTGGCCGGGGGCAGAGACACACGGGGGGCAAACGCTTCAGGGGGCGCCTTCCTGCCCCACCAGTGCTGTCCAAGAGAACTTAATGGAAGCCGATGGGCAGCCTTCAAAAGCAGCCCTAAAGTCCCTAAAGCCCCACAATAAGCTGGGCGAGAGAAAAGGGAGGAACAAATAAATGAAAGGAGAGAGGAAGGAATTGGGGTGCTAGGAGAAAGAGGAAATTGGTCTTGGAAAGGATTTTGCTTTTCCTTTTTTTTCCCTGCCCCCTTTCATGTCAGAGCCTCTTAAGGCCCAGAGTGCTGAGTCTTTGACATGAAGCCTGAGAGGGGAATTTGTGTGGACTATTTGCTCCTATCAGGCGAAGCGATCGGACGGCTATATGGGCCACTTGTCACGCATCGGCGTTGTTTCAGCCGCTTCGCTCCACGCTGTCGTTCGTTAGCCGCTCCCTTTTGTTGAGGGCTGCACGATACCATCACCATTAGGCCTGGGCGTTAAACAGAGATGCATATCTGCATCGAGGGTCTGTCAGACTCACTTCCCTGTGTGGGAGAATAATCACATACTATAGCTTCTAGAGCTATAAGCGAATTTGCCCACAGGCTATCAGACAATGGGTATGATTCATGTAAGGCCTTATGCCTCAGACAAACGGCGTAGGCTTATTTATTCCCACCTGTTTACACTTCACTTGGTATAGCACAGGGAGATGGAAAGGAATGTGTTGTATAGAGTGTGTGTGTGTGTGCAGCCAGCAAGGAAATAAGTGCAGGAAGACTATAGGAGACAAAATAAGAGGATAGTCAGTGTTTGGAAAGCGTTAGAGGTACAAAGGGAGAAGTCAGTGTTTTGAAAGTTATGCAAGCGGCGAGGGAACCAGTGTTTGAGGGTCAGTGAAGCGCGAAAGATGGCAGCGTTTGAGAGTTGAAACACAAGCAGAGCTGACCCATAAAAGAGGGCATGGGAGGGGGGATGGTGGATGGGGGAGGGACGGGTGGGGGGTACATCCCTCCTGTCTGCCAGAGAAGATCACTCGGAGTGACGGATGTGCGTAATGTCAGCGTTTAAGGACGACACGGTGCCATCAGTGTCCGACAGCCCTGCTTTATCGCCGGCGAGCTGCCGAGCTGCCGCGCCCCCGTCTAAAACTTTTGATGTAGAGACGGAGAACAAAGGCTCCGTTAATGCCACATGCCAAATTGAAAAGTCACAGTCAAGGTGCTAGGAGTTACCGAAAAAAAGAATGCTTTCCGGCCATTAGATGATCTAAATCAAGCTTGATGTCAGCTCCTGGCAAATTGACCTGCCACGGAGGACATTTCGTTCCGTGCCAAATGCGCGAGACAGGGCCGAGTCCTGTGCAGCCGCCTGTAAAATTGATATATTTTTTGACAATTCAGGAAAGCAGGGGGCCCTCGGAGCGTGACCTTGACCTGGTCGAGAGGCGGCCTCCCGCTGCTCAGCCTCCCCGTGTCTAGCTGACAGCACGGTGCTCTAATTAAGACTTAAGGGAGGGGCTGAGTCACTGGGTGCCTAATGGGGTGTCAGACATGCAGGTTAGTCTTGGTTGGTCATGGTCATGGTAATGGGGTTTGGGGGGGTGGGGGCGGGGCACCAGGGATGGGTTTTTACATGTGTCTACATCAGCGCTATCCCCCCCGCGCACGCTGTCTCAGCTTTTCAATATTTCATTTCCCACTCGCTACAAACGCGCATATAAAAAAGTCATCATGTCAAATTAGGAAGTCCGTTCTCTCTCTCTCTCTCTCTCTCTCTCTCTCCCCCTCCCTTCTCTGTCTCTCTATCTCTCTCATTCTCTCTCGTTTTTATGGTTGGGGGTGCCGTTGCAAGGAGAACATCTCTCTTAAAAACGCGACTTTCATAACTCATGAGGCTGTTGTCACTGCGCTCGCACTTAATGAGAAGTGCTTTTGCATTAGCGTGCGGCGGCTGCTCCTCTGTGGGAAGCTCTCTCTGCAAATAATTCATTCCTCCATTTGTAGAAATTAGTGCGGGGGACGCGCTGTTTCAAATCAAGGAGATCGGGCTAACAAGGTTTATCCTTTTTTTAAGCAAAAATGCATTTGCATACATGCAGAGCGTTCAGGAGAGGAGGTAGGGAGAGAGGGAGAGAGGGATTGGTGAGGGGGATGGAGAAATGAAGGGGAAAAATAAAGCAAAGGAGAAAAAAAAAAACGAGTGAAACTGCCTCAACGCGTTTTTTTCCCCCTGGGACATGGGTGGAAATTGGGTCAGAGAGTGATGACCTTTGAGTCCTTAAACAAATCGTCATCACAGGGGGGCAAGAGAGAGAGAGAGAGAGAGGGAAAGAGAGAGAGAGAGAGAGAGGGAATGAGGGAGAGGGGGAGAGAGAGGGAAAACAAACAAACAGATAAACAAATAGGCGTCAG
>NC_085012.1:8924475-8925846 GCF_963854185.1 Sardina pilchardus
TCACGCTCCACTCAGTGGGCTACTTCAGACTCTGGAGGCTGAGGAGTTCCAGCTCGTTCCACTGTAACAGGGTTACTGTACTATTGCGTATGTTTTTTTCTCTCTCTCTCTCTCTCTCTCTCTCTCTCTCTCTCTCTCTCTCTCCCTCCCTCCAACCTGGTGCGCACTGCACTGCCTGCCAGAGCCATCTTCTCAATTTGAGCTACGCTACGGTGTCTCTAAACAGGTTGTGTCTGGGAACACCCAAAAAGAAGAAGTGCTCTCGTGCAGAAACTTCTTTGCTGATTATGAGTATGGCTTTTCATTGTTGCTCCTCAGCGAAATCAATGGGCAATTATTTGGAGTGGTGTTTAAAGCGGGCTAAGTGGTCTTGTGTATCAGTGCATAATCAGTGCGTAATTGGAAAAGAAACTGCTCTGGTGTGTGATGCCTGATTTGGCGTGCCGCTATGATGGAGCTGTCAGTGTGCATAGCCCATGGTACAGTTTGATGTTTCGCCATGGAGACACACAGCACTTCAGATGTGTGTGTGTTTCTGTGTGTCTGTGAGAGAGAGATTTTGAGCGTGCGTGTGTGTGTACGTGCAGGAAAGGGTTAGTTAGGAAACGAGTTCTGGGATTCAAACCCTCCCATAGGTACTTCAGCCAACCCCACTCCCCCCCCCCTCCTCTCCCCCCTCCCCACTCCCCCCTCCTCCTCTCCCCACACTATGCCATGCTTCCCGGGGGCCTTTACTCACAACTCAACAAGCTTGTGCTTGCCCCTCTCCCCTCTGCCTCCCCCCCCAATCCCATTGGATGGCGCTGGAGCTGAGAGCTGAGAGCAGAGGCTCCTGGGTGGATGGATCCTCGTCAGGTTGATCGCTCGCCAGATCTCCCCCACCCATCACCCACCTCTCTCTCTCTCTCTCTCTCTCTCTCTCTCTCTCTCTCTCTCTCTCTCTCTCTCTCTCTCTCTCTCTCTCTCGTCTCCGTGCCCGTGCCCGTGCCTCGGATGGAAATGTGGCAGAGCAGATCTGAGCAGATGCCATCCTCCCATCCCCCCAGCCTTTCTTCCCCTCCCTCCATCCTCTCTCTCTCTCACGCTCTCTCTCTCTCTTTCCTCATTCTTTTCCCCCTCCTGTTTAGGCATCAACCTTTTCTTCTTTTCCCTTCAGCAGTACTCTCATTCTTCCCTCCTATTCATTTCTCTGCACACAAACGCGCTCTCTTTCCTACCAAAAGGGCTTGCCCCCTCTAGGCAGGCATACCCCCATCTCTCTCTCTCTCTTCTCTCTCTCTCTCTCTCTCTTCTCTCTCTCTGCTCTCTCTCTCTCTCTTCTCTCCTCTCTCTCTCTCTCTGTTTCTCCACCACCCATCCAACCTCCATGGC
>NC_085012.1:8926046-8928546 GCF_963854185.1 Sardina pilchardus
GCAGCAGCAGCAGCAGCCACTGATATATCAGAACCCACTCAAGCATGTGCGGAGGAGAGAAGAGGCCAGAGGTTCAACAGCGAGGGGACCTTGAGCCTGCTCACAAAAGCAGAGAAGCACAAGAACACACAGATATAGTTCAAGTTCAAGTTCAAGTTTATTTTCATGTACTCATAAAAATAATTTATAAGTAATGAAATTCCTTGTGCTCAAATGTCCATTCAACTACAGAAATAAATTAAAAAGAAAAAGAAAAAGAAAAGAAAAGAAAGAAAACTATACAAAAGAGGGGTTGGGGAGCAATAAGGGACACCCAGGAGCAACAGGGGCAAGGAAAAACATCTAACATATATACAGTAATATAACATGGCGCTACTTCAGCCTGCACATGTAGAAGGGGAAGGAAGGCTCCAAAAAGGCCTCTAGACTTGTCCTGAAGCCACCGAGCGATGAGGCTGCCAGGCAGAAGGATGGCAGCCCGTTGGCAGAGACCGCGGATGTGCCTGGTCGTGGTCCGACTGGTTAATTAGGTTAGATGACAGCACCGCAACAGCTAGCGTTTGCAAAACGCATCTACGGCAGTATGGAAATGCTTTTTTTTTGCGATTCCATCGGCATGGCGAGCGAAGGCGTTTTGTGCGGATGAGGAGGACCTTTTGTTCTGGGCTGGCGCCTGCTGGAGCAGACGGGGTCGAGTGCCTCGTGCGCGCTGCTATTTAGAGAGCAGTAGGAGTGGAGGAGTGGAGGCTCGGAGGATGCATGTGCTTCTGTGAAAAGTGCTTCTTGTGCCGGATACTGTGTGTGTGTGTGTGTGTGTTGTGTGTGTGTGTGTGTGTGTGTGTGTGTGATCCCTTTGGGCAGGTACAGGTGGTTGCCTGAACGCTCATGCAACATGCATTTCTGTTTTTTGCGTTCGATGACAATTGATTGTTTTGTTTTGCTCAGTGTATTAGTGCACAAGGACAAATGTTATGTCTATATGGATTTATGTGTGGATGTCTTTGTTTGTGTGTCATCATGGTTATTATAACCTCGTGTATATATATATATATTTATATGTGTGTGTGTTTGTATGGGTAGTTCTGTGGGTATGTGCATGTTCAGAGTGTGTGTGTGTGTGTGTGTGTGTGTGTGTGTGTGTGTGTTCGAGTGTGATAATGGTCACACAGTACGAAGACATGTGTACATTTATCATGGATCAGGGAGCGACAGATTTACAGATGAGGGAACGAAAGAGAAAGTGAGGAGGGGGAAAAGAGAGAGAGAGATAGCAAGAGATAGAGAGAGAGAGCAAGAGCGAGATAGCGAGAGACAGAGAGCAAGAGCGAGATAGCGAGAGATAGAGAAAGAGAGAGAGAGAGTGAGAGCGGCAGAGGGAGTTTTATCACCCCCTCACGCTGATGGAGCACTGTGTCTGCCGAATGAAAGGCGCTACCCAGTGAATGGAGATGAAAGAGCGGGCCTGTCGGATGAGTGGCACATGAGGGGAGAGGAGGAGAGAGCAAAGGAGAGGAGAGGAAGAGAGATGGAGGGATAGAGAGGTGAGAAGAGGAGTGGGAGGAGGGAGGGAAAGCAGCATCCCTATTTCACCAGTCACTTGTACACCCTACTCCACCCTGCCTCCATCGCAAACACACATCAAACACGCAGACACACACACACACACACACACACACACACACACACACACACACACACACACACACACACACACGCATGCACACACACACACACACACACACACACACACACACACACACACACACACACACGCGCGCATCTCTTCAAAACCTATCAGGAGCTTCCCACTGAGAATAATCATCCACCATCTTCATCAGAATCCCCCAATCCGCCCCATCCCCTCTCCTCCCCTCCCCCCAATGTAATCCACTCTTATGCTACCAATGAAAAAGCAAAGCATCTCCGTATGAATACTGGGACGGAAGTCATTTTGGGCTCGATACCAAGAGCTTTGCATCTTGCACTTCCCTCCCATAAGATTCATTAGCGTGAAAAAAGTATTTGAACCAAACAGCGAAAATCCCCCTTTGCGACTTGTCACACACTTGGCGCTACACAAAGAGAATATTCTCCCGCGCCGAAACGTGCGCGCTGATGTCTTCTTTAATGAACTGTCACGCACATGAATCTTGAATGATTATTTGATTGACTCCGGCAATTAGCTTGTCAGCAGCCCTCCGCGCACCAGGCTCCGATCAAAGAGAATAGTGTAGGGGCGCGCGTTCTCCGTGTTGCGCGTCCCTAATTGAATGCAATGTGAGAGTATAAATAAGTTAACTCATTAAGGCTTTTTTTTTTTCCGCCAGCGCCGGCACATGTGTCAGAACGCAAGCGGCCGACATTCCGCGCGCACACGCCAGGAGAGAGAGCGAGTGTGTGTGAGAGAGCGAGACGAGATGTTTACTCAGACAGCGGTGCTGTTTGATCAAATAAAACCAACACGGAAATCACAGCAAACACCACTGCTACTGCTGCTGCT
>NC_085012.1:8938546-9003546 GCF_963854185.1 Sardina pilchardus
GTGTGTGATTTGACGAGGCAGGCACACCAAGCCTATTACGTGTGTGTGTGTGTGTGTGTGTGTGTGTGTGTGTGTGTGTGTGTGTGTGTGTGTGACATTGATGTGAGCTGGGCCGCTGGCTCCCGCTTTGGCTGATAGAACCAAGGCACAAAGCACAGTAAACAGCCGCATGTGGCACGCTCAAAGTGTCCGAGTCGGCCAATCAGACGGGAGAGCACTGTCCTCGCCCCCTCGCCTTCCCCTGCTGTGTGTGTCCGTCTCGCGGAAGAACCATGAAGGATGGATCAGCTGTACAGACAATCACCAGCTCTCCTCTACCCCCCGTCTCTTTCTGTCCCGCTTTCCCTTGTTCTCTCTCTACTTTTCCCCTCTCTTTCTCTCTCCCCCTCTCTCTCTTTCCCTCTATCTCCCCCTCTCTCACTCTCTTTCTCTCTCTCTCACTCTCACCCCCTCTCTCTCTCTGCCCCCAGAGGAAAATTGGGTATTTCCTCTTGTGTATTTGTGCAGGTTCAGTGTGTGTCAGTGATGCAGGGAACCAAGGCAAGGTCTGACAAAAAAAGTCCCTCCTCATTAGGCTAACATCAGTATAACCAAAACCAAAAGTGTGTTGTAATGTCATTTCGATGACTCACAGGCCAAAATTGAGATTTAGTCCTTGTTGAAGATCGCACACCTTGTCTGTAACAGTTTTTGTTTTGTTTGGACTTTACTTGACAGGCAACAACGTTAAAATGGCTGTTAAACGTGTAGATTGAGACTGATCTGGATGTTGAGATGTTTAACACGTCCTCCCTGTTTTTTGTGGTATCAAACTCACATACCTCAGGTCATAGGAAGGAAAACGATAAAAAGAATCCATTTTAAATCATCAAAGACAAATTAGTGTACCACAATTTGTCATTAGACAGCATTGTGAAGATGCGTGAAGTGGTTTCAAATTCTTATGAAGTGGTTCATCAGCTTTGTATATAGGCCTCCTAGTCCTAAATTGCTGTGTCCAATCAAATATTCAACGGGAAAAAAAATTGGTGCAATTTTGCTGTTGTACAAAGTACATATAATGAAATCATAGATGTGGTCAGTTCTTTTGAAGAGCAATAAACCCTTTGCAGAACAAATACACAGAAAGAAGAAGAAGAAAAAAACACAAAGCATAGTGAAGACAACGCATCCGGTGAGCCTCTCCCCTCCCCTGCTCCAGTTCTCTTGGTCCCTAAATGGTATATTTTTGTAGTTTTCTCCTGCTGAGAGTACTTCACACAGAGGTCATTATCACACTCTACTCCCATGGGCAGCAACACTTAAGATCCAGCTATTGTATCAACAGCAAACAAAACAAAACAACACAAAACAACAGAAATAAACAACCATCCGCAAGTCTGCTGCTTCAAGAAGTGCTTATCAGCAAGATTCAAGATTCGTCACAAATTTGCATCACGTGTATTGCACCTCCTACAGTACTTGTAACAGTATTATATTCAAATAACTAAGACGTGTATAGTGTATGGATTGCACATATTGATATTTATTTTGGATCTCATTGTTCATTCACTACACTGGTGCATTGTTGGTGTATGTGTGTACATATGTGTGTGTGTGTGTGCGTGTGTGTGTGCCT
The DNA here is from genome assembly GCF_963854185.1 of Sardina pilchardus. Lineage (NCBI taxonomy): Eukaryota > Metazoa > Chordata > Actinopteri > Clupeiformes > Clupeidae > Sardina > Sardina pilchardus. The sequence goes on from NC_085012.1 coordinate 8,940,165, forward strand.
GGATGTGTCTAAGTTTGTGTTGCCATGAGCGTAACAGTGTATCATCATCGTCTGTTTTTTTTTTTTTTATCTCATGGATTGCATTGTGTTACTGTTCAGATCCGACGATTATTTATTTTTTAAATGGGTTTCTCGGTCGTATTTCTGTAAAACGTATATATTCATTGGCACTTACACATACTTCACCTTTGATTTTTATTACAACTTGGTACAGAAATGTTGAGTTGTGATATTGAATACGTTAGCCTTTTGATCTTGATTTTGTTTTTTTCTAATCTGTTATTTCTACTTCCTTTTCTTAATTTCCTGTTGTGGTTATTACTGTAGCTCTTCTAATGATTCTCTGCTGTATATCTATCTATTTTTGGTATGGGTATTGGTTGTCTGGTTACTCCCTGTCTCCATGTGGTTGCATTACGTTTACTCTTTTTTTTAAGAAAAAAATAAATAAAAGAATAACTTCTGTCATCAGCCCCATGACCTTTTACACTGTAGACGAAACTACATTTTCAGTCTTTGAATAAAAAACAAAACCAGAGAAACCGTGGTTATCATTTCTTCAGTCATACAGTACACACAGAATATGCATTCCTTGAACAGCTCTTCATTGGAAACGGACATTTTTATGCAACAGTTGTCATATTAATAGCTTTGTACAAGGATAATAAACAGATAACCAAAATCACTGCACAAAAAAGGTTATACAGTACATCAATACTTGAAGGTTATCCTGTATCATAAGATTCACATAATTACGTCACAATAGATGACATGACAGTGCTATCTTTAGTCATCGTGGCTGCTTATGACTAAGGAAGTGCCAGCGTCACATCCTAAAAAGCTGTCATGACACTGAATATTGGCACCATGACAATTATCAATGGTGACACTCATGTATCACTGCAAAACTGACAGGTCCGAAGCCTGGATTACCGATGAGTCCCTCACTCAAGCCTTGGGCGTTCTCGCGGTCCTGAAGGCTTTGACAGAACTGTCCTGTACATCCGGGGCGAATCTATTGGCTGGTGACATGGAGGCCAGTCTGCAAGGACTCCGCAAGGACCAATGCCAATCTGCCGCTTGACACGGCTACTGCTGCGGAACACAAACAGACAAACAGCCGATCGCAGGGGGGCAGAGCCAGGGAGGAGCTGCTCGTTTATAACTGTCAGTCAGACGGCAACCTGTGGCCGCTGGCGCTGAGAGAACAGGTCAGAACGAGAGCCAACTGAAGGTGGTCTCCTCCTCCTCCTCCTCCTTTTCTTACTCTGATAATGTCGTAGCTGCTTGACTTTGGCAAACAGAAAAAGAACAGCCTGCTGCTGTGCTGTACGTCCCTGTTGTAAGTCAATCGATGATCTGCTCATATAGTCTGCTACTGTGGCTCAGAACCCCCCCCCCCCCCATCTCCCCGCCACAACACCACTAACAACAAGTTTCAAGCCCCCAAAGCCCTCAGCTCTCCAAACAGGAGACGGAGTAAGAGCAACGTCTCGTGTTTCACCATTTACTGTGTCCTTCATGCTCTGTGCTCAAGGGCACTGACCAGTGTATTATATTGGGCTAAAGGTATTATCTTGCTTTCTGCTGTTATGTCAGGAAAGGCTGGCCTACTGGAGCTATTGTTCCCTCTTTGAAGCAGCTGTCCTCAAAGCTTTATGTGTGTGTTTTTTTTACCCGTTTCCATGCTATTTTACCCTCTCCACAGTGCTTAGCAGCCCCACACACAATGCAGTTGGTTGCCATGGGTGTTAATTGTGGACTGCAGATAATGGCTGGCTGATTTTCAAAAGGATGTGGAGGAGCCGGTTTTCGCTGGTGGAGACTCCAGTCTATACGTCCCCCCCGCCTTTCACCTGAGCTCACCTGAACAGACACTATAATAATAATAAACCCAGTGCTCCTCTGGTAACGTGCGCCTGACAGAATGTAAAACCCGCCCTGTGCTTATATATAATCCAGCTTATCTGTATTCTGCACATCTGTAAAATCAGCCTGTATTCAGAGCAGACGATCACATACTGTAGAGGCAGGATATGCTGATGTGCTGATCTGCTGGCAGATTCTGTGAAAAAAGCAGAGGAGTCTGAGAAGTGAGACCAACACTCCACTCTGTTTTCATCACGGCTGCAGCTGGAACATGTTTTTTTTTCACAGGGACTTGATGACAGTATTTGCACACAGGCACGTGTTTTCACCAGAGAACAGAGTACATAAATGATAGCCTTGTGCTAGTCATGAGACCCAAAACAGTGACTGCTGTTAGTAGAGTGGAATATGAAAGCAGAACTGTGTGGGTGGGAAGTATTGGTGCGTGTTAAGGAGAAATGTCAAATGTAGTGTGAGTGGTGGTGACTCACCTTTGGCCAGGCCTCTCCATCCATGCCGCGGGGAACTCTGATTGGATCGTGCCCAGTTTCATGCCCAGTTCCTTCACCAGCGCAGCTTGCGTCTTAGCTGGGCTCTCTCTGCTGCGTCGTCCCTGTAGAGGCCTGCTTGCTGCCGCTACAGTGTGTGTGTTGTCCTGTGTTATCCGCTGGTGGGGTGTGTGAGCTCCCGCTATTCGGGCGCAAACACCGCAATCTGTAGTGGTTGCCACCGGACCCCAGCGCAGCTGCTCTGAGCCCGGTGGGCACCACGTCGTCTGACCACCTGGCACCTGTGCCCGCTCCTGTATCCGCGCCCGTGCCCGCCCCGACGTCAGCCTGGGCACATCTGCACAGGGGCCAGGCGATGGCGCCCGCAGACGGGGCAGCTTGGCAGCGATCTGTTGGCACATCTCTACCCCCTTCCGTGTGCCACACGCCTTCACCGCACCAGGGGTGGCATCGCAAGAGCCCGAGTGGCCAGCTTCGCGCTGTGGTGCAGGGGGCATCCTACAGCGCCAGGGTGGCAGTGCGTCAGGCCCAGATGGTTGAGAGACGACTGGGGCCCATCTTATCAGCGGCAAGGTCTGCTCCGGTTGCCACACGGCACCTTGGGATTGGCCGGGAGGACGGTTGACGCGTCTTTCACGCATCACTGCGCCCTGGGACAGATGTCGATTGATTTGGTCGGCGCGGTCCGGCCTCTGTGACCTCAGCGTCTTCGCTTTCCACAGCTTAGCCTGGAGCTTGGAGAGGGGCGAAGGGGGCCGAGCCCTCCCAGGAGGGCGCTCTCGTCTTTGGCAGCTTCCGCTTGGTGCCACGGGCTCCCTGGATAAACGAGGCGACACCACGATGCTCCTCTCGTCCACGTATCTGCATTTATACGCGGCCCGCAGTTCCGACTCCCGGCTGCCGTGAAATGCATTCTCATCTGCGAGAAATGAGGAAAAAACGTTGAGGGTGTTTACCGACTGCAAAAATGAATTACTTTAATCTTGTCACGGCGCTTGGCATGTATCGAGGCGTGCGCGCCCGGCTACGAAAATGGGTTCAGCGAGTATCCAAGGGCAGCGGCTAAGACGGTGTCGGGGGCACGAGTGAAAATGGATCATTTGAGTCGCGAGATGTTTCTGTCATTAAAAGAGAAATGGATGAGCTGGCAAGGTCCGTCGCTTACAGCCATGTCCTACTTAACCTCTTCCCCCCTATTTCTCAACAAGGCCTCTGTTTATATTCGCACCTTAAAAACCCAAATATACGCAGCTGTGTACGGAGAAACATTGGCTCTTGGAAGCCGCATGCCGATTTTTTCTGCATATTCTTGAGTGCATGGTTTTATAGCTTAAAAGGATCCATTTTCATGACTGGCTGCAAAATGTAGTGTTATTGGTCGGTTGACTCATAGGACATTGCTCAAACGTTGCATTCCACTTACTTTTAATTGCCTTTTGTACAACAGCCTCCCCCCTCCCCCAACACCACCACCACCACCACCCCACACACACACACAGTCTGATGTTTTATTCCGACTATCTGTCTATGGTCTGGGTAAAGTACATGATTTTCTGTCTCCTCATCTATACCATTGCACAACGCATAATGTACTGTAGATTATTTTTAAAGGATAATGTACTTCAACACCATATGTTTTTAGCCATGACTTGGCTACCGTTCGTGGCTTCCGCTAACAAAATAAATAGTTTGCCACACAGATAGAACTTAACAGTGACAGGTGTCGTCTTACTAGCTGAGTTTCACTTTAAATGAAATTCCATTGCATTAAGCGAACAGATTTGTTGCGGATTGATATGGAACACGTGAATTAAAAGCACAAAACCCGTTGCCATTGACAGCGGTCATTATATACTTTGCAGCGGTCATTATACAGATTTAACAGACCTCCGCACGTTGGGAAGGCCCATTCATGTGAATGGAACTTTCTGCAGCACTTTAAAAGAGTCGTGTAATAAGCTCTATTCAATAGGCTTGAGCATATAAAGTACATCTGATGTTTGATACACCTGACTCCTCTCTCTCTCTCTCTCTCTCTCTCTCTCTCTCTTCTCTCTCTCTCTCTCTCTCTCTCTCTCTCTCACTACTCTCTGCACTTTACTTCCCCACATGTTCTGAGTCATCCTGCTGGACCTGGTCAGTCTGGCAGCTCTCCCAAGCTGAGCGTGCTCAGTGGACTCCTGCTCCTCCGGCGTGGAGGTGTGCACGGGGAGGCGAGCGCTGGGCCGACCGACACACACACACACACACACACACACACACACACACACACACACACACACAAGCTGAGCGTGCTCAGTGGACTCCTGCTCCTCTGGCGTGGAGGTGTGCACGGGGAGGCGAGCGCTGGGCCCGACACTAAGGTTCCGGCCCCGTCACACTGGTGATGAATCACGGCCCACAACTATAAATGTCAGGCCCCAACCGCCGCTGATCGATGAGGGGCTTCCAGGCTGTCTTCCAGAACGATGAACAACAACCCCCAACCCCCCGCTCCTCCACACACACACACACACACACACACACACACATTTAGCAGTGGTGAGTATGAGTATACAACACTTACAGCACCCTCAACGGGGGAAGAAGTATGTGTGGTTAGAGATACACTGCATGTGCATGAAGCAAGTAAGGACAACTAAGACACACACACACACACACACACAGATAAAGATTGAGTAGTTAATACTGTACTGTACATGTATCTGTACACTCTCTAAACTCACACACAGTTAACAAAGTCTTACTCTCCAAATGTGATGTAGCCAATGCTTACACACTACAGCCTCTAAATCTCGTCACTGCCCTGCTGAAGCCTCTGACCCTAGTCACTGGGTCAGCTGAAGTGACCCCGGCTAACGCGACATGAAAGCGTCCGAGGGCAAACTACTGTGGACTCCGGGGCACGCAACAAAGTTTGGGCCCACGAGCTCACACACACACACACACACACACACACACACACACACTCTTCCCCCTCGCTGACACATCCACTTTAGTCAGCTCCGGCGTTCAAGTGCTTTCTCATCGCCTGCCCTGAACAATCAGCTCGCGTTTCAAGCCCTTTGATTTGATCTCGACTGTCTCCTGCACCCGCAGTGATGCGCACTTAATTCAAATCCCCCCGCCGCGCCGCGCAGAGCAGAGCAGAGCTGAGCAGAGCGCACCCACGGCTCCCTCTCTCTACTTCACTTCCTGCTGAATAATCACTTGTTTGTTCGAAACAGATAAATATATAAATATCCTTTTTTTTTTTTTTTTTAAACAATGCTCGCGGGATTTTTGTAGTTGTTAAAAACTCACATCCCGTAACTCCCGGGCCGTACCTGTGGTCTGTCTGATTGGGAAACGCTCTGGCAAGCTTGATCTCGCATCAGGAAAGCAGAGCTTCCAGCCATGCTGGGGTGTGTGTTGTTGATTAAGCCCCATCATGGTGGAACTGATCCTGTGTCTGGCATCTCGTGCTAACCCTGCAGACTTGCTCTACGTCTCCGTCTTCCAGCCCAGCAGCAGGTGAACGAGAGCTGTAATTACACACGAGGAGCACAGCGGTTGTGGATGTCAGCGGCACAGCCATCTTCCCAGCTCCAAAAACTAACCTGCTCTACTGCGTCGCGCGCTCCTTAATCCCCTCCCTCCTCCTGGGAAGATGGAGAGCGTGTCCTACCTGACCACATCTGATCATGAATTCAGTTCAAGGACTAAATATGGCCCCCAGACAAGAATAAAGTGTGCTCAACTCAATGTAAAAAAGAGGGTTTTGGGTGCGTAAACAAAGGAAGCACTGGATGAATCAAATGCACTCTCAAGTGTTTGGCGCTAAATGCACTCTCAAGTGTTTGGCGCTGAAGGCCGAAACACACGTCCGTCTTGTGACATGCTTTCTTGAAAATTAAAGGACTTAAAGTTTGAGTGTGTTTACTTTTTGTTTCATCCTAAATATGGCCCCCAAGCTTAAAATCTATTACCAGAAATGGAGCACAGTGTTAGTTCAGACAGGTCACGGAGTCTCGCTAGCTTCCGATGGCCCAACTGTCTGTCAATCAAACAGCTCAGCTGATAGCCAGCTGATTGTCTTTCATTGGCGGAGAGCATTCATAGCGCTTATTTAAACGGCCTTTGCCAATCTGCTGCCAGCGGCTTTTTCTACATTTTGCCACCCACCTCCTCCCCTTAACACCCTCATACTTCTGACTTTGTTCTGTTCTGTACCCCATGGGGGGTTTACTGCTGCTCTCCCTGCCTTGTTTGAACATGGAAGGACAGGGGGCCCCCAGAACAGAGCATACCGCCAAAATATATTTCATGCAATTTTGGCCAATGCATAACTATCCTCTTGACAAAGTGGTCCTGACTGAACTGCTATTATGTACAAGTTGAAGAAAAGTGGTGTAGGATACACCAAACGAAAAGACCAATCGTCTTTCCTCGGTGTAAATATATATATGTTTTATTGATTGTGTGGAAATATGCACTTTGTTTTCTTTGATGTGGATTGTTTGGTTTCTTATTTTCAAAATGAAAGGACAACTTGACATGTTGTAAGCATAAAACAAGACTGTTGGTGGGGTCAGCCCATGACATATTACAGTAATTTACCGTGTATTAGCCGCATTGTGTATAAGTTGCAGGACAGTGCTTTATGCAAGTTCAATACCACATTATGCCCCCGTGTATGAACCTCATAGCTGAAGACATTTTGCAAACTGCGGCTATTAGTTGGGAAATGACAGGTACTATTATTCAGGTCGCTGCCATCTTGTGAGAAGGAAGTCTGTCCCAGTTGATTACCAAACTCCTCCTTTTGTGTCAATTGACAATGACTGTGGCTTGTGCTGTATTTGGTAATCGACTTGTATGGACTTCTCAGCAAGATGGCGGTCATCAGAATTATGGCACTATACAAACAATTCTTTTTCATGCCATTTTTTTACAAAGGCAGAAATACATTAGTTTGTCTGCAGAGAGCCTCTCCATAGTAGCATAGATGTGTAATGACTATTTGAGCCCAGGTAATGGCTTAAAAGAGCGATTTTCTTTGAAGTAGCGAAGCTGCCCCCAAAGGCTACACTATATGCAATTTAGCTGTAAATGCATATTCCAGTTCCCAAAAATGTTGGTCTCCAACAAAAAGTGTACACTTCTTATCATCCAAAAAAAAAAGACCCTAGTTTGTTGATAGACTGGAGTTGTACTTTAATCCAAGCTGGACATAAATAGGAGTGGGAGCATCTTACCACAGGGGTCACTTTCATCCTGGTATCCCTCCCATGGACAGCACTCACCTCTGCTCAGGTCAAGGTCAGGTCTGTGAAGGAATGCGGGTATGTGTCATTTCAGTGATTACAGTCTACTGTACGTCTACAACTTAATTTCTCCGATTCCGTCTTCTGTTCAGAATAATTTATTTTTACAAAGTAATAATGCCTGATGAAGGTCTAACGACCGAAAGCTAGCACTCAGTAAAGCTTTAAAACTTTTTTGCACAAAGACTTGAAGTGTGCGGATTCTTCTTTAAAATACAAAGTAATAATAAAAAACGATTTAACTTTGCCATTTGCAAGTGAGTGGGCTGCAATTTATATTGAGTTTGAAAAGTATTAAACAAGAATCTGAGGCTGAAAGGTACACTTTACATAGGAACACAGCATTAACTACCTCAAATAATGTGGTACTTGTAACCCAGGTTTACAAACTAACCTAAACGAGCCTAAAGATAATGCAAATAATATTAAACATCAAAACATTGTTTAGTTTATTGATTAATGTTTCATTGAAAAGAGAGAAGTAATCAAACCAGAAAATATGTAATGTAAATTAAGTTTGATTAAGTAGTGAATAAAAGACAGGAGACTATAGCTTTAAAATAGTATAGCTTTATTGAATAAAAATAATGTTAGAGCGCCCTCTACTGGGTGTAATGACAGGAAGAAGGAAATCGAAACTTAACTAGTGATTCAAGAGAGATCCGAGGGAAGAAAGAGAACGGAGACAGAGTAAAGAGACGCGGAGAAAACGATATAGTGAGAACATTTAAAAGAAACTTTAGACGACCAAACTACTCGGTTACAGTCAGTTTAAGGTCAAGACTTTGTTTATACTTTTGAATACATTTTGAGTCTGTGCAGAAACGTGCTGTTTGAAGCTACAGCCTTTATGTTTTTCCTTGTTTGAATGCTAGCTCCTGAGTTTAGCCTGCGTTATTACTGACTAGCAGCATTGAACCTGCGCTATTTCTGTTGAATTACGATCAGTTTTCATAACGTCAGTTATAAGAAAAGACTTTCTTGAAGATTTCCTGTCGCAGTTTGATTCGAAGATACAGACTTTGATTGCTTTAAACCGAATGCTTTATTGGACATGGACAACACGTGTAACGACAACGAGAACAAGATGGCGAGCCTACCCAACAACGATACAAGATGGATTCTCCACACCGAGGATTACTGCTAACCCGACTGGAAGCGTAACGTTATCATTCCCCTTTTCAGTTTCTACATTCTACGATAGCACTTTTCAGTTCTGGATTGAGAGAGAAAAGACTGTGATAGAGAAAACGAACCTAACGAACTGATAACTTGATTGATAGCCTACTTGATACAGTAAGATTGCCTTGTTAATGTGTGAACTTGATATTGTAGCCTATAGCTACTGATGTTTTTGTTGATGCTACACATTTTCTATGTGGATTTGAATGTGTCATACGGTTTGATGTTTGAACTAAAGGTTAAATAATTTCAAATACTAGAACTTAAAATTAGAAGTTTAATAGATAATTTAGCTTACAGTAAAATAGTAAATTAGTTACTACAAAATAAGTTAATAACTAAAAGATAAATACATAAGTTCTTTAAATAGGAATAAAACTAGGAATAAATAGAACATAAATAGGAATTTGAATAGCCTAGTGATAAAGTGAACTCAAATTACAAAGTGAAATTGAATTGAAACAAAGGTTTGATTGATATCTTTATTTGATGTTACCTGTTGAGCTTTTCTTGTACATGTGTATATAATTATCTTTTCACTAAAATCTAAAAATTGATTGAACAGTGTGTGTCTGTGTTTACTCCCTCCTGAAAAGAACCCTAGATCTTCTGATGGCCCAGATCTGATCTGTTGTGTGACCATAAGTTACACATTTAATGTAAACAAGTGTTACAGCTTGGCGAGCCAGCCAGGAGGAGTATAGTAAAAAACACAGACTTAAATTAATTTAGTGAAAACTTAGAACTTAAAAATGGAAGTTATCCAGGATAAGGGAGTTAAAATACCTAATGCTGTGCTAATCAGAGGCATAACAGAAAGTGATAACGATGAAGAAATAGTTGACTTTCTAAAGCAGTATGGGTCAATTGCTAGGCTTATTCCGCTTACAGACAGTAGATCAGCGTCAGGGAAATCCCTAATAGTTGAATATAATTCTGGGAGTGCTGTACAAAGCCTTCAGCCCCTCTTACCTCGAACCCATCAATCCAGCAGTGACTCCAACGTGACCTACAGTGTTGTAGGTTTGGCCAGTGTCTATACACAGATGGCTGGTAAAGATATAACTCAAACTTACCTGGATGAACTAAGAGCCATAGCAAAGAGTAGTGGAAAAGGCTATGAAGAAGTCCTGAAAGAGTTGTTAACAGACCTTATTGAAACCGTTGAAACCGAGAGAGAGACAGAGAGTCATGAGCCAGTCATGGTTGAAACGGCTAAAGTCCCACCTGACAATGTCGCAGTCAACACTTCCTCCGATGCTGGTGCCATTGCCCCAGTAAAGCCACAGACACCTCACAATGCTGTGCATGACCGTTCAGTGCACACAATGCCAATAGGGAGAGCCTCAGTAACTCCATCGCTCTCTAACAGTGACCTGAATCCCCCAGACATTCAGAGAGTAGTAGTAGAGCACATTGTACGCAACAATGACTCAATGGTTCATGGTCATCTACCACTCAGACTTCGAACCTTCTCTGGAAGGACACCTCGTCCATCTAGTGAAGTTGATTATGACACCTGGCGTGCCAGCGTAGAACTGCTCTTACAAGACCCAGCTGTGTCCGATCTTCAAAGAGTACGGAAAATATGTGACAGTATATACCCACCAGCTTCTGATATTATCAAATCAGTTAGTTCAGGATCTCCACCAGGAGATTATGTAAAATTACTGGATTCAGCCTTCTCCACCATGGAGGATGGCGATGAGTTATTTGCAAAGTTCATGGGGACTTTCCAGAACACTGGTGAAAAGCCGTCAGTGTACCTACAGCGACTTCAAGTTGCCTTGACTCTCACTGTGAAGCGTGGTGGAGTGCCACCTGCTGATGTGAATAAGCATCTCTTAAGACAATTCTGCAGGGGATGCTGGAATGATGCACTTATCACAGAACTGCAGTTAGAACAGAAAAAACAAGACCCACCACCATTCACAGAACTGCTGACACTGTTGCGTACTAAAGAGAACAAAAACGACTCCAAAGTCACACGAATGAAACAGCACCTAGGTGCTAGCAAGCAACATGCTACAATAAATTCCCAGATATCCTGCTCTTGCCAGCAAGAAGAGGCTACCCAGCTTAGCTCAGTTGTTCAGTTGACCCAGCAAGTTGCAGAGCTCCAAAGTCAGCTTGCCACCCTAGCTGATAAAAAGCAGACATTCAAAGCAAAGACCAGTGGAGTCAAGCCACAAAAAGATAATCTGAACTCAAAAGCTGAAGCAGAACCTAAACATAAACCTAAAGCTACAAATAAGCAACAGACTGTCCAGCCTAGACCGTGGTACTGCTTTAAATGCGGCGAAGATGGACATATAGCCAAATCCTGCAGTAATGAACCTAATCCTGCATTGGTGGCTGAAAAGAAAAGACAATTACAGAGAAGACAGAAGGAGTGGGAGTCACATGATGGTGGTGACTCTTTAAACTAGAAGAGGTTCCTGTTGCGGGACGAACAGGGACTGGATTTCAGAAAGAACGTCCCACCTGTCAAAATCTGATGCTGCATGACCAAACAAGACACAGATCGCACACAACAAACTTACCCAAGGGATTGGTTGGCACCAAGTGTACCACCCAGATAAGAATAGCTGGGAAGAAATGCATTTGCTTATTAGATACAGGATCACAGGTCACCACTATACCTAAATCCTACTACGACCAACATTTGTCAAAGCAGCGCATCCATTCTTTGGACAATTTATTGAACGTTGAGGGAGCTAATGGTCAAGCTGTCCCGTATCTGGGATATGTGGAAGTCACCATTACATTCCCAAAAGACTTTGTAGGTGTAGATATGGAAGTGCCAACTTTAGCATTGGTTATTCCAGACTTTCCCTCGCAGTGCAACATATTAGTTGGCATGAACACATTAGATGTGTTGTACAAAGACTACTCCAAAATGCAAAATGTCCAGCATATTCCCCCCAAGTTAGGCTACAGAGATGTATTGAAAATCTTGCAGATACGTCAGCATCAGTTTACAGAAGGAAACATTGGTCTCGCAAGACTACCTGGAAAAGACCCCAAAGTAATTCCAGCTGGACAGAGTCTGGTCTTATGTGCATCTGTCACAGTGAAAGAGCTGCACACTGACAAATGGGCTATTCTTGAACATCCAACATCTCCTTTGCCTGGAGGACTGATTGTGAAGACATGCATGGTCACTATTGGAAGCAAACAGCGTTCTCACTTACCTGTTGTGGTAACCAATACAGCGGATCATGATGTTGCCATTCCCCCAAGATGCATAATAGCCCAATTGAATGCAGTGCAGTCTGTGCTTCCAAAAGAAACGCCTCTTGCCGCCTCCAGTGATGCTAGTGACAAGGCTGCAAGTCCAGAATTCAACTTCAGTGATTCCCCCATTAGTCCTGAATGGAAGGAAAGACTGACACAGAAATTGCAGAACATGCGTGATGTGTTTTCCCAACACCGCCTAGACTTTGGATGCACTGATAAAGTAAAGCACAGAATTAACTTGACTGATGAGACCCCATTCAAACACCGATGTCGACCTATACACCCTGAAGATAGAGAAGGTGTTCAAAAGCATCTTCAGGAGTTGTTAGACACCGGCGTTATACAGATGGTACGGGTTGAGAATGCTCCTTTCATTCCCGCACATCGGGACTCCCGAAGCATCGGGAAAACTGCAACCGCAAGGGGGCAACATAGACCGCCCGAGTTTTCGAATGTTTACAGCCTACCTCACAGCTCTCTCACTCGACGTAGCCTATAACTCAGTCAGTCCAGCAGAGATGCCAGAGCAACGTTTTGGTCAACGGAGAGGGAGAGAAATGCTCCGCATATCCGTCTCATTTAATCATTAAAATGAAAGTGATTGGCGAAATTAATCAAACGACGTTTCAATAAACCATTGTTGAAATGAATGAAAATGGTTTTAGAAACCTATAGGCCTATCAGAAGGACTATTTCCTTCAATTCAACCTGAAATAGGCTACTCGAAAGGCAACCTTAGATTAATTCATGAATTCATTACGGTTACAAGACCGCATTTCCGTGAATAGGCTATTATTGTCAACGTCAAGGCGAAGACGAAAGAGATGGACAAGATGGACATTTTGGCAACATTTACATGCTAGGAATACTTAGAAATGTGTAAGCTATTTTAAAACGGAGGCTTGTTCATTTTAACCGGCGACGTTTCAAGTACATTTGCCGAATAAAGCCTATTGTAGTTCACATCCAGCTGTGGCGCAAGTGGTTGATGCATAGGTATCGTATGCCAGCGACCGGGGTTCGAAACCTAGTTGAAGAACCTCTCCGGAACCCATCAAAAGAACATGCATCGATTTATTAAAAGAAACGAAAGACTTCCTGTTTTGAGATTCTTTTTATGTTTGCGATGTCTGCTGAAAAGAAAAGTTAATATGTTAATTCGTGGTTCAGCGCGCACTCACACACATTTTTACATTGACATAGTGTCGGGCTCAAGTGTCGTGTCGTCCTCAGTGCCGCATATAGGCTATAATGTAGTGACCTGGTTAGACGAGTGTGGGGGAGGGGGAATGATCGCACAAGACAATAATGCTCTTCATGAAATGGATCTCACAGGCGGCTGTCTGTTTTTAAATGTAGCCTACTACTAGCCTGATTACCATCGACTTTTAAAGGCTCTGCGAGACTTTAGTCTGACCAACAGCCTGTGCTAACATGGTTTCTTGCAAGCGCTGGTTGACCCGCCTCCTTTAAGTGCCTCGATTTGCTACTGGTAGATGTCAGAAAGCGGTTTGCCGAGTTTAAACCAATAACAACACTCTTTCCTCTGCCTTGAACACGCCTCTACCCAGAGCCGTTGGAGCTGCTCAAAGTTGATTGGTTCTCGACCAAAGGGGGCAGTTCCGCAGATTTCGGGAACTCAGAAATCCTTCTCAATGAGCAGTTGACCAGACCAGCAGCAGAAGCCTGAAGGCGTTGCGTCACTGGGAGGGCGTGCCAGGCTAGCCTACTACACCACTTGCGAAATCGGACGTGGCACATAGCCTAATTATTAGGCTACTGGATAGCAAATCCATAGACTTTGTTCATCCTATATCCTTAAAATGAAAGTGATGACTGGCGAAATTAATCAAACGACGTTTCAATAAACCATTGTTGAAATGAATGAAAATGGTTTTAGAAACCTATAGGCCTATCAGAAGGAAATAGCCTTCAATTCAACCTGAAATAGGCTACTCGAAAGGCAACCTTAGATTAATTCATGAATTCATTAGGCTACGGTTACAAGACCGCATTTCCGTGAATAGGCTATTATTGTCAACGTCAAGGCGAAGACGAAAGAGATGGACAAGATGGACATTTTGGCAACATTTACATGCTAGGAATACTTAGAAATGTGTAGGCCTAAGCTATTTTAAAACGGAGGCTTGTTCATTTTAACCGGCGACGTTCAAGTAGGCTACGGCGACGTTCAAGTACATATGCCGAATAAAGCCTCTCGACATTCACATCCAGTTATGGCGCATGTGGTTGAAGCATAGGTATCGTACGCCAGCGACCGGGGTTCGAGACCCAGTCGAAGAACCTCTCCGGAACCCGTCAAAACAAAATGAATCGATTTATTAAAAGAAATGAAAGATTTCCTGTTTTGAGATTCTTTTTATGTTTGCGATGTCTGCTGAAAAGAAAAGTTAATATGTTAATTCGTGGTTCAGCGCGCACTCACACACATTTTTACATTGACATAGTGTCGGGCTCAAGTGCCGCCCTCAGTGCCGCATAGGCTATAGGCTATAATGTACTGAACTGGTTAGACGAGTGTGGGGGAGGGGGAATGATCGCACAAGACAATAATGCTCTTCATGAAATGGATCTCACGGGCGGCTGTCTGTTTTTAAATGTAGCCTACTACACCACTTGCGAAATCGGACGTGGCACATAGCCTAATTATTAGGCTACTGGATAGCAAATCCATAGACTTTGTTCATCCTATATCCTTGGCGGAGATAATAATTAGGCATATCAAATTAAAAGCACACTACGACAGGTATACTTGTGTGATCACGCAACACAAGAGAGCATTTAGCGATGGGACAGTTGTGAATGAGTGCTTAACACCCTGGAGTCTAAATACCCCCGGGGGATTTGAAAAACTGTTCCAAACACACATCTCAATCTCTGCTTTTATCATATTATAGAGACACCATTAGAAGCCTTTAATCAACTCGTTTTCAAATATATAGCCTATGTTTTAAGAGAATATGGCAATGATAATGGCACTTTCTAAAAACAATAAATTCGTAGGATTTGTCCTCTCACCTGCAGCAGGCCCATTCAAAAGCCCATCCACCTAATTTGCATTTGAAAGAGCCAATCACTAAAGTGACACATTTAGTCTAGCCTACTTTATTAGTTTTTTTTTACCCCTCTAATAAATTGCCTATAGTCCTACTACGATAATGGAGGAAGGGCTGCCTAACTGTTCCCCCTAAGAGTTTTTTCATAAGATAAAATGTTTACTCTATTTAAGTTTAGGATTTGGTAGACAAGACAACCTCGGAAAAGTTCTTCAGATAAACAATGTTTTATTGAATTAAAGGAAAGAAAATGTATCGCCAGGGTTTCGGGGCTTGCGAAGGCATTCGTTGATCTTATCGATGCAGTCCTTGCGGCCACTTCTCCCCATCGTAGGAAACTTTCTGCTTAGTGTTGACAAAGGTCTTGACGTTGTGTGGCAGTGCTTGCTTGCCCTTCGATCCATGCCAGTTGGTGGTTTTGCACCAGGCTCTAGTGCTCCTTTGTGGTGATGGCTCTGAAGAGCAGGCATCCGTATCTACCAGTGATGCGCGGGCTGATCCAAATCGCCAGGGTAGACGCTAGACGCGGTTATGGGTCAAGAAAAAATATTTTTAATGATATGCGGGTCATGTTTGGTCGGGTCGGTAAAAAAAAAAAATTGTCATTTATATCGTACATAATTGTCTTTAGAAGAAAAAGACATAAGTTGCAGCATTCCCACTGAAACGCGATTCTATCCCCCACATTTTGTCACGAACATGTAGAAATGCACTTGTTGTTTCTGCGTAGACAGACCCTCGGCTACACTTGACATGCAGTTGTGTTCTGTTCTCAGAGCATATGCTTTCTCTGTCTATGATCTGCAGCTTTTATCTCGAACTGCTGGCCTCTACAGAAAGTGGCAGAATCGTCTACTGAGCAGCGAAGTTGCCGATGCAATGCGTGTTTCTCAAGTCTGATAATTTCCAGCAAGATCGAATGGTATTATGGAAAGAAAAATAATCTAAAAGTTTCCCAAATCAAGAAATATTTCTTAATTTAATGTCATCAAGGCATATAGCCTACAATTGGTATGAGCATGCAATATGTGCGTCCTTGCGCAACTTATAGGCCTAGTGGCTCGTTGGAAAGCCCCACGTCTGCTCTTCCCCACGTCGTGCAATAAAGGTTTCATCTCGCTGCAATTTATAATCGCGGAGCAATGGACTTTTGGTCCATTGATGAAGACGTTAATAAAGAGTTTCTTAATAATATTCTATGCCTGCATTTCATGCTTGGGAGAGCTTCAAGGCATTCATGTGAGGAACGGCTGAAACAGAATTTGTATAGGAAAATCCTAGGCTAATTATGTTCAATGTTGAGTCAAACAGCCACATTTTTGGCGACAAAGAGAAATACATATGATTTGACATTTTAATGTTTGTAGCGCGCCAGTTTACCCAGTGTGTGTGCATTGAGTAGTTCCTTAAAATACGGAACAAAGAGCGTCCCGTAGGCTATCTGTTTAATACAGAAGAAGACTTTAACTATTACTTATATATTTCTTATAACGAAACGCGAAGAAAAAATACGAGGACTGACCATCTCGCCTCTCCGCGTTTCCCCCAATATCATGGCGACAAAGAGAAATAAATATGATTTGACATTTTAATGTTTGTAGCGCGCCAGTTTACCCAGTGTGTGTGAATTGAGCAGTTTCTTAAAATACGGAACAAAGAGCGTCCCGTAGGCTATCTGTTTAATACAGAAGAAGACTTTAACTATTACTTATATATTTCTTATAACGAAACGCGAAGAACAAATACGAGGACTGACCATCTCGCCTCTCCGCGTTTCCCCCAATATCATGGCGACAAAGAGAAATAAATATGATTTGACATTTTAATGTTTGTAGCGCGCCAGTTTACCCAGTGTGTGTGCATTGAGTAGTTCCTTAAAATAGCCTACGGAACAAAGAGCGTCCCGTAGGCTATCTGTTTAATACAGAAGAAGACTTTAACTATTACTTATATATTTCTTATAACGAAACGCGAAGAACAAATACGAGGACTGACCATCTCGCCTCTCCGCGTTTCCCCCAATATCATGGCGACAAAGAGAAATAAATATGATTTGACATTTTAATGTTTGTAGCGCGCCAGTTTACCCAGTGTGTGTGCATTGAGTAGTTCCTTAAAATAGCTAATAATAAATAATAATCTGTTTAATACGGAAGAAGACTTTAACTATTACTTATATATTTCTTATAACGCTGGCTGTAGGCGATTTCTATAACCATTTTCATTCATTTCAACAATGGTTCATTGAAGTGTCGTTTGAATAATTTCGCCAGTCATCACCTTCATTTTAATGATTCAGTGAGATTAAGGAGTCGACTATTGACGGATATGCGGTCTTCATCATTAAATGCAGTTGAAACTTTCTGCCACCTGGTGGTTGTTTGGGTACATTGCCTTAGCCTCGAAAAAAATTGGCTTGACGCACTGCGGGATCTCTTCGGGAGTCCCGCGGGAGAAGGTGCATTCTCAACCCGTACCCACTGTAAGAGAATCTGAATCTCCCTTCTCATCACCAATTGTTGTGGTACGGAAAAAGAATGGAGACATTAGATTGTGTATAGACTATCGCAAATTGAATCTGAGAACAGTGAAGGATGCTTATGCTCTTCCGAATCTTGAAGACACTTTCATGGCTTTGACTGGATCAAAATGGTTTTCAGTTCTTGACCTAAAATCTGGTTATTACCAGATAGAGGTTGAAGAGGCTGACAAGCCGAAGACTGCCTTTGTGTGCCCGTTCGGATTCTATGAATTCAATAGAATGCCACAAGGAGTAACAAATGCGCCGAGCACCTTCCAACGCATCATGGAGAAATGCATGGCAGGTCTGAATTTGAGAGAAGTCCTTGTCTTTTTAGATGACATTATTGTTTTCTCTAAAACCTTAAAGGAGCATGAGGAGAGGTTGTTGAGAGTCTTGAATAGGCTGAAGGAATATGGCCTGAAATTAGCGCCAGAGAAATGTGTCTTTGCACAGACCTCTGTGAAATATCTGGGTCATATAGTATCTCACGAGGGAGTTAAAACGGACCCAGATAAGATAGCCGCTGTCAAAACTTGGCCAGTACCGACAAACTTGAAAGAACTCAAGTCTTTTCTTGGATTCATTGGCTATTACAGACGATTCATTAAGGATTTTTCCCGCAAAATTAAGCCCCTCAATGAGTTAACGTCTGGATATCCACCCACCAGGAAAGGCTTGAAGGTGAAATACAGTGGTCCATACCACAACCCCAGAGAGGCATTTGGTAGCAGGTGGACGTTAGCATGTCAACAGGCATTTGAGCTTATAATAAGAGACCTTACATCTGCTCCAGTCTTAGCATTTGCTAACCCCCAGCTGCCCTATACCATTCATACAGATGCCAGCACTACTGGTTTAGGGGCCGCCCTTTATCAAGAGCAAGACGGATGCCTGCGAGTTGTAGCCTATGCAAGTAGGGGACTAGAACATTCACAATCGTGAACGCAATGTTATGTTGCTAAAGTAACGACTAGTCTTCACTTCATCGATGCAGCAACGCACTTGTTTATTTTCTCCAAAACCTCACACAATTAGCGCGCACCTACGGTGGCCTTACAGTGTCAAAAGTGCAACGTAAAACAGGCATCCTAAGTAATAGAATTAGAACTGTAAAAGTATGTATGTATACTCATAGATATAGCTTTATATATCTATGTGTATACTGTATTACATGAACACAACACGCAATGACGCACAGAAGACGATTAGCTAAATTACTGTTAAAAACGGTTAGCATCATTAGAAGGCTATTGCATTCAAGTTGACTGACCATCTCAATACCAATGTTTTCAACTCCAAGGCTAAGGGCCTGTCCCAAGGAGAAAAAGTATTAGCTTACCTTGAAACTAAAACACATGTGGGGAAACTGAACAGTCCAACCAGAGTATGATGAGCTTAGCCTGCTACTTTGTTTACAATATTGTGAGGCTTCAGCCAGACAGCTGAATTTAAGAGGTGGAGTTATAATGAATAGTAGGCTATATAATCTGCATAAAGTTTGCTGTTATGAATATCAGACATGTCAGTATATAGAATGTATAAATAATTACATAATGTGTGTGTGTTTCAAATAAAGACAAGCTTTACATCTTGTTAAAAAATCATTCACACTATATGAAAGGAGAGCGATGAAAAGGCGATGCAATGAAAAATATGGATGGACAACCTACATTTTGTGCTGGTGCACCATCCCTGCCAAATAAATTAAAAGATTGTTGAAATCATCAATGTCTTCCCTCTTGCTTTATCAAAATCTCAACTGAAGCTTAAAGTTTCTTCAGACAATAATGTGCTTTATGTGAAGTCAAATTCAGTTTGTGCATTATTACATGATAACTATTCTCTAAATACTCTAGCCTAATTGTGGATGATTAAGCTATATGCTGAAATATGTTTCTGGAGTGTTAAAGAGTAAAAGAAAAAATAACAACAAGAACCGTACCGAACCGAAAACCGTGACCCTAAACCGTGATACGAACCGAACCGTGGATTTTGTGAACCGTGCCACCCCTACTCATTACGGCTATCCGGAACGTCTACACAGTGACCAAGGCCCTGACTTTGAGTCCCGTTTGATAAAAGAACTGTGTGAGATTGCAGGAATTCAAAAAATTAGAACAACGCCTTACCATCCCAGAGGGAACCCGGTGGAGAGGTTCAACAGAACACTCTTGAGTATGCTGGGAACCCTGGAAAACAAAAGCAAAAGTCGCTGGCGAGAATTTGTGAAACCCCTTGTACACGCGTACAACTGTACAAAAAACGACACGACTGGGTTTAGTCCATATGAACTCATGTTTGGCCGTGAACCCAGGCTGCCAGTAGACCTAGCTTTTGGACTACCATTGAGAGACAGAGAACATACATCACATTCACAGTATGTACAGAATCTGAAATCAAATCTTGAAGAAAGCTTTAGAATTGCAGCTGAACATTCAAAGAAGATGGCAGGACAGAACAAGACCAGATATGACAGACATGTGACTGTTTCACAGTTGAGAGAAGGAGACCGCGTGTTAGTGAGGAACCTGCGCTTGCGTGGAAAACACAAACTCGCTGATAAATGGGAACAAACCATCTATGTGGTAGTTAGCCAGGCTGGTGATCTTCCTGTCTATAAAGTGTGTCCTGAGAACCAATCTGGACCAATGCGAACACTGCATAGAGATCTGCTTCTGCCTTGTAGTCTTCCTCCTGAAGAAGATGAACAAGTTGAATCAGTTCCTGTCCGAGTCCGTAGAACTAGAAGAAATTGTAAAGATGTCAACTCAGTGGAAGAAGAGGGAATGTCATCTGACTCCGAAGATGATGTGCCTTACTTCTTCAGACCCAATCACTTTGAGATTGAACCTGCTAAAAGCAGAGAATCATGTCCAGAACAGACTGATCAGAGAAGTATGGAGCCTAACTCCAGTACTACTCAACCAGACACGGTCAGTCAAACCAGAGAAGAGGAACCTCAGAGAAATGAGAGTGACTCACCTGTGAACACTTCTGCTGCTGAGGGTGACTTACCTTGTACCGCTGAAGAGTTCCCTGGAGAGGCCAACTCACCTGTCAGTTCAGAAGTGACACCTGTAGAGGAAAGAACACCTGAAGATATGCCCAGTCAGAATGTCTTACCTGAAGAAAGAGACCCAGAACCTACCTCAGTCTCAGAAGAGAGGATGGGAGAAACTCAAGAGACACAAGAACAGTTGACTAGTACAGATACAGCACCTGATCAGTCCGGTGAACAAGAAGAACCTACACTAAGAAGGTCTTCCAGACACAGAGAACCCCCTAGAAAGCTGACTTACCCTGAATTTGGGAACCCACTAGTGACAATAGTAAAATCCCTTTTCCAAGGTCTAAGTACAGCAATTGTAGAATCACTTCCAGATTTAGCTAACCCTGAGTATCTTAGTGCTATAACAACACAGCCTCTTAGCATGCAAAGGGACTTGCATATTCAGAGGGGGAGGGTGTAACCCAGGTTTACAAACTAACCTAAACGAGCCTAAAGATAATGCAAATAATATTAAACATCAAAACATTGTTTAGTTTATTGATTAATGTTTCATTGAAAAGAGAGAAGTAATCAAACCAGAAAATATGTAATGTAAATTAAGTTTGATTAAGTAGTGAATAAAAGACAGGAGACTATAGCTTTAAAATAGTATAGCTTTATTGAATAAAAATAATGTTAGAGCGCCCTCTACTGGGTGTAATGACAGGAAGAAGGAAATCGAAACTTAACTAGTGATTCAAGAGAGATCCGAGGGAAGAAAGAGAACGGAGACAGAGTAAAGAGACGCGGAGAAAACGATATAGTGAGAACATTTAAAAGAAACTTTAGACGACCAAACTACTCGGTTACAGTCAGTTTAAGGTCAAGACTTTGTTTATACTTTTGAATACATTTTGAGTCTGTGCAGAAACGTGCTGTTTGAAGCTACAGCCTTTATGTTTTTCCTTGTTTGAATGCTAGCTCCTGAGTTTAGCCTGCGTTATTACTGACTAGCAGCATTGAACCTGCGCTATTTCTGTTGAATTACGATCAGTTTTCATAACGTCAGTTATAAGAAAAGACTTTCTTGAAGATTTCCTGTCGCAGTTTGATTCGAAGATACAGACTTTGATTGCTTTAAACCGAATGCTTTATTGGACATGGACAACACGTGTAACGACAACGAGAACAAGATGGC
This sequence comes from Sardina pilchardus, assembly GCF_963854185.1. Classification (NCBI taxonomy): domain Eukaryota; kingdom Metazoa; phylum Chordata; class Actinopteri; order Clupeiformes; family Clupeidae; genus Sardina; species Sardina pilchardus. The sequence continues at coordinate 8,962,059 of NC_085012.1, forward strand.
GAGCCTACCCAACAACGATACAAGATGGATTCTCCACACCGAGGATTACTGCTAACCCGACTGGAAGCGTAACGTTATCATTCCCCTTTTCAGTTTCTACATTCTACGATAGCACTTTTCAGTTCTGGATTGAGAGAGAAAAGACTGTGATAGAGAAAACGAACCTAACGAACTGATAACTTGATTGATAGCCTACTTGATACAGTAAGATTGCCTTGTTAATGTGTGAACTTGATATTGTAGCCTATAGCTACTGATGTTTTTGTTGATGCTACACATTTTCTATGTGGATTTGAATGTGTCATACGGTTTGATGTTTGAACTAAAGGTTAAATAATTTCAAATACTAGAACTTAAAATTAGAAGTTTAATAGATAATTTAGCTTACAGTAAAATAGTAAATTAGTTACTACAAAATAAGTTAATAACTAAAAGATAAATACATAAGTTCTTTAAATAGGAATAAAACTAGGAATAAATAGAACATAAATAGGAATTTGAATAGCCTAGTGATAAAGTGAACTCAAATTACAAAGTGAAATTGAATTGAAACAAAGGTTTGATTGATATCTTTATTTGATGTTACCTGTTGAGCTTTTCTTGTACATGTGTATATAATTATCTTTTCACTAAAATCTAAAAATTGATTGAACAGTGTGTGTCTGTGTTTACTCCCTCCTGAAAAGAACCCTAGATCTTCTGATGGCCCAGATCTGATCTGTTGTGTGACCATAAGTTACACATTTAATGTAAACAAGTGTTACATACTGCCATGATTGCCATTCAAGTGCCTGCATTACACATATTCACTTGTTTTCATTTGTTGACAGATTCAGCAGTCAATTCTTTTTGACTTCCTGCGTCTTCAAGATCATTTATGAACAGTTCTCCACTGAAGAGAACAAATAGAACATTTTGAAAAACAGGATAATATTTAAAGAAAACTTTTGAATTGTCAGATTAACATTCAATCAACATGACCCAGCATGATTAATTGACCTTACATGATTAATTTAACTCAACAGGAGCACTTTATCCGAACAGGATTAAATAATGATTCATCCATACTAAATGTGGAAATGATTATCTACTGTCAATTAGCAATATCCGTGTCGTTATACAACATTAACAAACAAATAATTAAGCATTACCAAGCAATAACTTACATGCAACCAACACCACGCAGCAACATCTTGCCACGTTCAGGAGTGTGTTTCTAAGCAACTGCTTTCATTTTGATGGAGAACAGATTAACAATCAGTCCCACTAGAGCACCAGGCAATGCTGTGGTCTGTCATGGGGTACCCCACAAAAAAAGCCTTCATAGTGTGACATTGCTCTCTATATGGGCAAAAGAGACCAGGTAGGCCTACTGTGTGTTAGCAGGCCTTTTTTTTTACAGTGCCACCTGGTCTGTTGTCAATGTTTGCTATGTTGCTTTTTATGTAGTTAGCTCACAAGCACAGTACTGTATGTGAACACTCCATAATGTTGCTTTAAATGCTGTTTCATACTGTTACCATTCAAAACCCACATCGCCACTTTTATTAGATGTACAAGTAATGAATGAACTTATTCAAAGTGGCCATTAGAAACAGTAAATGACTGCAGGTATCCTCCACACATTCCTCTCTCTCTCTCTCTCTCTCCCTCGCTCTCTCCATCGTCTGGACGCAGATGGCATCAGGTGCTTTTAGTGCCCGTGTGTGACATGCCGTAGTGACACTGCCTGGCAGGCGGCATTGATTCCATCCTCGGCAGCGTTTACAGTAAATTGAGCTGCGAGCCCGGAGGCCAAATGGCTTTCGCTGTGGCCTTTGATGGGGGACAGCGGCTCCATTTCCAGACGCCATCGTCGTCTGACTCCTCGTCCGATTGGCACAGATGCCCTCCCGCCCGCCTGCCCTGCCCAATGACTCCTGAAATATCCCACATTACCGCTCCGCTCCGTGCAGGAGTCCTGGACAACTCCATTTACTGGGCGCTGGCCAATTAGGCAGGTTCATGACAGACCAGAAAAGTAGACGAGTGACAAAGTGCATAGTCACACACAGGTCATGTCTCTAGCCTACTCTGTAGACATACTACAAATCTAAAATCTGACATGCATTAAAATGCTCTATTACTGTAATATAGGATAAGGATCAATAGTTTGTGTGATAATATTCACAGTGGATTTATTGTAATACACATCAAAGGAATACTCAGGAGTAAAAACGACCCAGGCTGTATTGGTACTGTAGATACCAAGTTCAGTTCATGAGAGCAAAATTGCATTAATTGTCAGAGTTTTTTTGGGCAAGACCGTTGTTTGCATTAGCAATGAAATAGTGAGTACATTTTCTTTTTTTTAAATAGCACTTTTATACATAGCTGACCAAAGTGACCTAAACAGAATTAAAAATAGAAATGAATAAATAAAGAATAGATAAAATACATATACACATACATCTACACATTAAACAGTGAGCATCAGGATAAAGAATGCAAGCAGAGCATGCTAAAGAGCAGAGAGGGCCGGAGAGAGGTGGGTTTTGAGGCTGGATTTAAAAGCAGTGATGGAGGAGACAGTTCTTATTTCAGGTGGCAGTCGACTGCCAAGGCTCTGTTGCCTTTTTGCCTTAGCCCAGAGCGGGTATATCAAGGCCTTTGTTGCCAGATTTAAGACAGATGTATTGTCCCTATGGACAAACTGAAAAATTGTGAACTTTGAAAGTGTACTACAGGAGGTTATAACAAGATCAGTTTCTGGAGGAAGGGGTATCTTCTGACTTTGTGTCGCATAGCATCAAATCAGTGGGTGCGTTTGACTTATTTCAACGTTGTGTAGATTTGACTGAACATGAGGCATGTTTGTACTGTAACATACAGCCAGATCCACACAGCACTGCAAGATCGAACGTGCCAAAGACTTACATTATGTACCATTTCATTGCTAATGCCAACAGCGGTCTTGCTCAAAACCCGACCAATTAATGTAATTTTTGCTTTAAAACGAAAGTTTGACCTTGAAGTTTCTACTGTAAATAGAGTCTAGGTCGTTTTTACTCCAGAGTATTTCTTTAACATTATGCAAAGGACATAGCACTGGGGTAAAATAAGGAGTGTGGCTACAGCGTTAAGTTGATCTTTGAGAATATTTCTACACCACTGCCAGCCCCCAAAGTGACTTTTGGGAGAGATCTACTTTAGTCTCTGATCACACACAGTATAGTGACAGTGATTAGGGTGGGCAGTGACTCCTCAGAAATCTGGAAATAGCCCCAAACAAACCAAAACAAGCGCGCGGCTGGAGAAATGAAAAGGCTCAACAACGTCACCAAACTGTGAGGGGACTCATTATGGCCCATCATTCCTGACACGTCAGCTTACAGACAGCCCTTTGGCTTCCTTTGGGACCAGGCCTTCATTTTCCTGCTGTTAGTGTTATAAAAAAAAACAGTGGCCTCAAGCCCACTAAGACGTGTCCTCATAAATACACACACACACACACACACACACACACACGCGCGGCCACGCACGCACGCACGCACGCACGCACGCACGCACGCACGCACGCACGCACGCACGCACGCACGTACACACACACACACACACACACACACACACACACACACACACACACACACACACACACACACACACAAACAGACACACACCCACCCACCCACACACACACACACACACACACACACACAAACACATACACAGAGTTCACACAGTCACAGCTTGTTGTAGGACTAAGTGGACAGCTTTAGTCGACAAGATGAATCACTGTTAAAAAAGGGGAAACAAAACAGCACAATGATAAATCACTGAAATTACTTAAGCAATATAGCACGAGTGGGAGTGGGTTGTTGCTGGATATTCCCACGGGTGTTGTTCGGCCGTAGCCTCGAGGCCGGAGGCCGAGTGGCGCAGGCAACAACACCCGTGGGAATATCCAGCAACAACCCACGACCACGAGTGCTATATTGCTTTTATACAACAATTCTACCACTTGTTTTTTGCGCTAATTTCCCATTATAATGTAAACGTTTAGATCGCTAAAACTGTCTTGTTTGTAGAACTACTTCTCTCCGCCACAAATTTCTATTACTTGCAGGACAAACTGCCGTTACTAGTTCTAAATGGATGGTTGCTATGGCCAAAGGCCAGTCGTTAGTTCTAAAAGCACGTTGCTATGGCCAAAAGCCAGTCGTTAGTTCTATCTCTCCCGTTGTCAAGCAATAAACGTTAGCTCGCATTGCGTCTGGTTAGGACATGTTTTTAGCTTTGAAACATCACTATTTTACTTAGCCTACATGCCATCCAACTAGCTAATATCCACCTCCGTCATATGCTACGTTCTGAGCGTCTGTATTTCAGCTTGGATGCAACGTGACAGTTCGTTTTACACATCACAACCATAGCGATCACAACTTGACATTGTATCGCGGAGTGATTTATTATTAGCTGTGAAAAGTCCGAGTGGATTATCGTGGGATATTTCAACTCATGGAACGTCTCTCGGCCAATCAGAAACAAAGAAACAGCTTCTTAGAACCCAATTGTTGTATAAACTTGAATTAGGAGCCCTTTTGCTCGTCTTGTGGAGACAGGGGCCACGGCACCATCTCCATTATGAAGGGGGATGCCGTCGGCATTGGGGATAGAGGCTGAGAGAAAAACAGGTCGAACAGAAAAAAAAATCCCATCTCCGTACCTTTTTCTCCCGTCTCTCGGCTGAGCACCTAACCAGTCCCCTCTCATGTTGTTTTGTCTCTGCGCCGCTGAGACGGGTGTCGAGGATTGGACGTGACCCAGACCCACGCAACGAGCGCACTGATTTCACACCCACGGCCGTAATTACCCAGGCAGGCACACCACCACAACAGTAACCAGGAACCTGGTTATGGTTCAGGTGTCACATGAAGCCAGCCGAAGAGAGAGGAAAAAAGAGAGAGCCATGTAGTTGAGAGAGACAAAGAGAGGGAGGGAGAGAGAGAGAGAGAGAGAGAAAACCAGTCATTAGGTCCAGACTCAGTGACCACACATTGGCCATCGAGAAATGTCGACCACAATGCCAACAAACATGGCAGCCAAAAGAGGAGAGGCTATGCCCAAGCTGCACATTTTCTTCAACATTGTAAGAAACATGAAAACATTCGATCAATCTATTTCACAAAATTTGAAAAAGAAAAAACATTTTTTTAAAATTACAGAATGACACTCAAAAGAGTAACCAACCTTACTACCACTAGCGGCACAATATGCTACAGAATGCCATTAAGACAGCCAGTGGGCCCCGTGTCCCTGTGTGTGCATTCTGCTCTCTTTCTCTCTTTTTAAACATTATTATTATTATTATTATTATTATTATTAGTATTATTAGTATTATTATTATTCTCCATAGTCCATGTCAGTTGTTATTATTATTACTATTAATTGCTGTTTGTTCTCTTATCTTGATGTAATTCTCCATTACTGCTTTAGCAACATAAGAAAGACTTGCAGCTTTATGCTAATAAAGATCACTGAATTTAATTGCATTGAGAAAGAGAAGTGAGATAGAGGAGTGAGAGAGAGAAAGAAAAAGTGAAATAGAAGAGAGAGGGAGGAAAGTGAGATAGAAGAGAGCAGCATGTGCCAGAGAGAGAAATAAAGAGAAAGAGGGATGTAGAGGAGAGCAGAGAGAGAGAGAGAAATGGAGAGAGCAGAGAGAGACTGAGAGTGGAGTGAGCATAAGTATAAGGCAGTGAGAGGGAGAGAGAGCACAGCATTTCTCCACTAGCTACAAAATGACGGAGGGGGGGGGGGGGGGGGGGGGGGGGATGAAAGTTCCTCACCTTTTTTTTTAAAAAAAGGCCCGTGAGAGAGAAGGGGGAGCAGTACTTGAAAGTACAAAGTGTATTTCTTTCCTGAAGGTCTCTGTCTCTACCTCTCGCTCGTTCGCTTCTTCCCTTTTCTCTCTTCTTTTTCTCCTCTCACGGTCTTTTTCCCCTCGCTGCAGAAAGTGGTGCTCTGAGGCAGGTGAGGCACTCTTGATGGGAACTAAGGTATCCAGTGGAGTGCAGGAGAAGGCAGAAGGCTAGCTTACTTTAACCAGCAAATGACGGCCTTCCTTTTCATTCAAGTGCCCTTCCCGCTGCACACCTCCTAAACTTCAAAACCAAGAAGGTTGTTATCAGCATAAATCTTCCCAACTAGAGATAGATTTTGACATTTTCAGGGTGAACAAAAAAAAAAAACGTTAACGGAATATCACTAGTTATGCAGCAGTTTGCAGAATGCGAACAAATCAGAATCCACACTTTGAAAAACAGCGCATTCATAATTCACAGCTTCTGCCGAAGGAAGTTTGGAAATAGTGGTAGGCCAATCAAGAGGAATACCTGTCAACAAACCCATGGGTAAGAAACGCGTCTCGGAGAGATGCAGAAACTTTTAATGAGCATTTAAGGATAACCAGACTGCTGCCACTCGTAGCCTACATGTTTAGACACTGTCAAAATGTCAAACTCCTATCAGTTGTGCACCAAATTCCATCAATTACACAGACATGGCGTATCACTCGACGGGGATGCATGGATGGAGAGATATGAATATTGATGAATGATATCTTGGGAAATGGGAAACAAGACTGGAGTAATGATTTGAGAGCTTAAGCACATCCTGGATGGCTGGCTGGCCGGCCTTGTGTCCAAAAAAACGATGACTCTTGAGACATGCAGTGGCTCTTTCATGCATTGATTGCCGACTGTACTTCTGTGGGTCTTGCGGGTCAATGTCCAGACACTCCAGGCAAGCAACAGCTGCTGCAGATGCCATCAGGCAAGACAACGAAACCCAAGCTGATGGCCACTGCCATCACCATCTTCATCCTCATCCTCTTCATATCATCCTCATAATCCTCATCATCATCATCCGTGGCAAGTAAGCCATGCAAAACAGAAGTATCTCTGACTATCTCTCGTTACTGGCTCTTACACGGATGAGTCTGTGTTGAAGAAGTTCAGTTGGGGTATGAGAGCCATTTTGGTATTATAAGGCTTAATATACCCGTGATATTCACAGCTGAATTAAGTGTAATTACACTATACTACATAACTCTTTTGGGTACCAGTTGAAAGATGTGGAGATGGACAGTGGTCCTCCTTCCATTCCAATGGTAAAGTGCTCTTACACGATGAGTCTGTGTTGAAGAAGTCCAGTTGGGGTATGAGAGACATTTTGATATTATAAGGCTTAATATACCCGTGATATTCACAGCTGAATTAAGTGTAATTACACTATACTACATAACTCTTTTGGGTACCAGTTGAAAGATGTGGAGATGGACAGTGGTCTTCCTTCCATTCCAATGGTAAAGTGCTCTTACACGATGAGTCTGTGTTGAAGAAGTCCAGTTGGGGTATGAGAGACATTTTGGTATTATAAGGCTTAATATACCCGTGATATTCACAGCTGAATTAAGTGTAATTACACTATACTACATAACTCTTTTGGGTACCAGTTGAAAGATGTGGAGATGGACAGTGGTCCTCCTTCCATTCCAATGGTAGAGTGCCCATGCCAGTACTGGAGCCCAGAGGCAAATCCTGACTGAGCTGGAAGTCCATCTGCCGGAGAACTATAGGTAAATACAGCATGATTTTGACTCTAATGTTGATGATGAACGTCAGAGTCTAATTTTGTGCCGTTCAGTCAATTCGTGGTTGTTTTTTTTTTTACAGACAAGGCAGCATACGGTGTGCTCAATATTTATCGTCACGCCTGGTACAGATGAGTAAACAGAGATATTTAGTTTCACAATGAAAACAAAGAAGAAAAAGAAAAATCCAACCTTGAAGGGAAGCAAATTTATTCTGATCGAAAAAAGAAACTCATAAAAATTGATCTTTTTAACAATCATATTGCCAAAACAACTTTTAATCTTCTTCATTAATCTTTTTAATCTCATAAAGTTGGAGAAATTTGATAGCATTCCTCTTTGCTCTATATCTCTGGATTATCCAGGTCCCTTGTTCTCCCCTTGTGCATACAGGCTATGAAGTTCAAGTCAGGGAACTTTGTGTTCAGGAAAGGATTTTTTTCCCGAAGGATCTGGACATACATTTTGGATCATTGACCTGCTGAATTTGCCTGCCAATCTTATTATACGGCTCTTCACAATGCAAGTAGAACGCTCCTTTGACTTGAATGGGATTTCCCAAAGTTCTACCAGTCATTATGTAAGGGCTAATGTATAGAACGACGGTCATTATCGGGAAATGGGTCTCGATGGGGCAAACCGGACCCTGACGCGCAGCAGAAGCCACAAAACGGTAGCTAAGTAATTGCTAAAGAGACATTGTGTTTTAGTTTCTTTTCTCGTTTTAGTATAGAACGCTGGTCATAAATATTAACAATAATCGTAAATATTGTCTGGAAAGAATTTACTAGCCTGGCCTCACCCTCCTTGTATCTCTGTTCATTTTCATTTCACAGAGATACTAGTCTGGCATCTGACAATACCAGCGTACCAGGCCAATCAGCAACAACATTTGTGGTGACTTGACTAGATTTGAAATTGATACTGGTGAACAGTAGTAAGAATGCCTGCTAACATCAAGCAGTTGCAGTAGGAAGAATGCAGTCAGAATCTCTGCACTGCAAAGGTAGGCCTTAGGCCCAATCCCATTACACCCCTTCGCTCTACCCCTTTCCCCTACCCCTCCGCTTTGCGCGTTCACGTGTAGGGGTAGGAATGTCCCAATTTCCGTTAAGGCAGAGGGGTAGGGGAAAGTGGTAGGGCTATATACCCCTCCAAATGAAGGTTTTTCAGAGGCACACTCCAAACGGAGGGGTATGAGCAAGGGCAAGGGGAAAGGTGTAGGGGAAGGGGTAGGGGTAGAAATTAGAAATGGGATTGGCCCTAAATAAATGCATAGATGCACTAGATGAAATTGAAATGTGTTGTTGGTCTTCTGACTCTGGAGGGTTGAAAAACCCATTAATGTTTCTGATGGATTTGCCTCATATTCTGAGCTCATTCTATGTTAATAAAATGGCCACCTGGATAATAATGGAAGGACTCAAGCTCGTCTCCGCTTCAGGAATATTCATCTCTACATGGCCAGTCCTCATAGCCACTGGAAAGTTATGGACGAGGAGCTAAATTATGCATTGTTTCATCGTTGACGCTACTGTATAGTAGGTCAGCTGCGGCTTGGAAAAACGGAGTGGCGGTAAGAATCCGCATCAAAGAAGCTGCCGTGTTAGAGCTAAGCCCCCGCCACTGACAAGCTCTGTCAAAAAATACACCGCGCACACTTTCTGACAACTCTGTGTGTTTTTCGAGTCCATGAATTATTACCAAAGCACAATCTGTCTACCAATTTGCATGAGGCAGGAAAAAAAAAACGACCGCAGAAATGCCAATGTTGCTTCTCTCTCGGAGAAGAGGGTGGAGGGGGGAGAGATAGAAAAACCCATCACGCTTCTTGGCCAGACTGATGCTAGCTCCTTTCCAAAAAAGCCTCAGAATGAAAAAGAAAAAAACAAAGACTTGGATCAACCTACAAGACAGAAGCCTCTCAAGATTTCTTTCTGCTCTCCTGATCAGAAGGAACAAGCCAGGGGCCTCCGACTCTCTCTCTCTCTCCCTCTCTCTGCGATCCCTGCATTGAATAAACTGCTGATAAAAGCAATAATTTCAGGGCAGCATGTTATTTAAGAGAGCTCTTTAATGTTTAATGCGATTAGGGCCGAGTCAGTAACCTACTTTAGGATCTAACATGCGGCTCATCTGTCTGTTCTCTCACACTCGAGGAGGGGGGGAAGGGATCGGAGTGAGGAGAGGAGAGGAGCACAAAGAAAACAAAACCCATATTTAGCCATTTCTCAAGAAAGCGCCAAGTGGCACATATGGGAGGGTTTCAATTATCTTGCGCGTGCCAGTCCTTTTTAAGACAGCTTTTCTGCCGTCAAGAACACTGTAGGTTTATGCCAATGATACAGACACAGATTCAGTAGTATAGTGCAGTGCATGTAAGATAGGCTTGATTTACTATGCATTATGCAAATCTGCCTTTGTGTGGGGAAAAATGCTGTAAGCGTGCAGACGGCAACGACGCCGGCCTATTTTTAGAGGTGGGAAAGGATTGATTTTTATTTTCATGTTATCCATAATATCGTTTGGCAGAGCGTTCAGGATTGTCATCTTATCATACTACAGTCCTTATTGGGAGGGGAACAATCTGGTTCTGTACAATGTACAATCCGGAGGAAGAAACAAAAAAAAAAGAGGGTTGGGGAGTAGGGGGGGGCACTGAAATGCAACAATTATAGTTCATATGACACGCACGCCATAGTTTTAATGGACTTGGAAATAAGTGGAAAACCTTTCGAAACCAATTCTGTGAATTCCTAAGCGTCCGTGTCTACCTATTTTACCAGGAGCAATAGCAAGCTGAGAGGACACATCCTCTTCTCAGTCTGCTAATGGAGAAGCAAAAAAACAACAACCTTCACACCATTCTTCTTGAAAATCTTCTATTTGCAGTAAACCACAGAAAGGGCATTTTCAATACATGCTAAATAATAGTAAGTTCAACAACAACAAAAAATCTCAGTAACCTTATCAAATCTCTTTACATTTAGTTACCCTTTATTATATGATCATTAAAACCCCAACCCTATCGTTTGTGCCACATTTTTGGCATTCTGATCATCAAGTGAGAGGTGAAGAAAAGGGGGAAAAAAGTGTATAAAACATTTGGCATGACCGTGTGGCGTGAGTCTGGTATCAAAATCCACACACGCAAACACTCGCTCGCACACTCACACACACCCAAACACACCTACACACACACACACACACACACAAACACGGCAGAGTAAAAAGAAGGCGAACAAGAGTCCCATCTCTCCTGTATTGCTCAGATGAAGGTTGTCATGGTTTCATCACAGATCTAGTCTTTTTTTTTCTTCTTCTTCCCCTCCTCGTCGTTCTCCCCAAGGCTAACGCCGGGAGCGCTACGTGCTCGATCCCCCTTTGGAGGCGCACAGCGGGGTGCGCTATCTTTCCACGGGTTTGTTATTGTCTGTGACGAGCTGGTGGGCCATTAAAAAAACAGGAGAGAGGAGAGGGGAAAACAGGGGAGTGTTGATGGCAGAGGGAAGGAGGGTGAGATTGCCATGGGGTTGAAACGGGGTGGTTGTTGTCGGCGGGCAGGGGTAGGCTGGGGCATTTTCTTTGGCGGACAGAAATGGCAGAGGGGGCATCAGGAGGTGGTTAGGAGTCGCCGCCGGCCTGCTGGTCCACTTCGCCGACTTCGGACCTCATGGACAGGAGGAAGGACTCCCACACGGAGAGACACTGCCGGAGAGGATGAGATTCATGTACAAGATGAGATATACAGACACACACACACACACACACACACACACACACACACACACACACACACACACACACACACACACACACACACACACACACACACACACACACACACACACACACACACACACACACACACACACACACACACACACACACAGAGGGCACAGTGAGTCACATATACAAATATGTGTCATCTCTCAAACACAAGTGAAGTGAGCACTCGGCTCTACCTCGGTCTCCTGAATCCAATCAAATGCCCCTACAGAGAGAAGTCATAACAGGCGATGGCACAGACACACACATAGGGAGTCTAGGAGTCAATCTCGAGCACCTATATCTCCCACATACGCTGCCACAGGAAACAGACACCTCACACTCACACCTTCAGAGGCCATGAAAAGACACACATACACACATCAATTATACACATACACACCACAAGCATATATTGACCGTCCAAATCATGGACACACAGGGTGTTTCAGTAAACACTGGGAAAAACACACAGAGAGACACTCATGCACACACACACCCTTACCAACTACCCCCCCCCCCCCACACACTTCTCATAAACACATCACATCAGTCTCAAAACACACACCCGAGGTAAAAGCCAGGGCTTTGACTGCAGAGTAATGGCTGTCCATTTAAAGCCAGACACTGTGTGCCTCGGCTCCTTTCAATTTAGCGGCCCATCTCCTCTCCCAGGCTGCGGCCAGTCACTGCCAGCGCCCACTTCCTCCCTCCCGCCGTCCCACGGTCACCACCCTCGGCCTCCGCTCCGCCCCGCTCCGGAGTCGAGTCATCCGCCAGACGCTCGGATTTATCTTCTGACAGAGGGCCTCTCTCATTCTCTCTCTCTCTCTCTCTCTCTCTTTCTTGGTTTTGGTCATTCATAGTGGCCTGCAATCTCGCTCTCTCTCTCTATTTATGACCGTCTGTTTGTGTCTCTGTTCGCATTGCCATCCTCTCCATCTCTCAGGCTCTGTTGTAAATCCATCCATTTGTTCACTACTCTCCTTCTGTGTGTCTTTCAAGCTCTCCACTCACTCTCCCTCTGGTGTGGATAGAGGGCTCTGTCCCTCTTGTTTTCTTTCTCTCTCTCTATTGTGGATGAAGGTCTCTCGCTCACTCCCCCCTCTCTCTCTCTCTCATACACACACACACACACACTGTCTCTTGCTCTCTGTCTGTTGTAGATGAAGGTCTCTCTCTCACATACACACACAATCGGTCTCTTGCTGTCTCTCGCTCACTCCTCTCTCTCTCTCCCTCTCTCTCACACACACACTGTCTCTTGCTCTCTGTCTCACTCTCTGTCTGTTGTAGATGAAGGTCTCTCTCTCGCTCTCCTCTGTCTCACACACACACTCTCTGTCTCAATCTCTGTCTGTTGTAGATGAAGGTCTCTCTCTCGCTCTCCTCTCTCTCACACACACACACACACACACACACACACACACACACACACACACACACACACACACACACACACTCTCTGTCTCAATCTCTGTCTGTTGTAGATTAAGGTCTCCATCGCTCACTCCTCTGTCGCTCTCGCATGCTCTCTCTCATTGTGGATGAAGGTCTCTATCTCTCGTCTCTAAATTCAATTCAATTCAATTCAATTCAAAGGTGGGTCTATTGACTCATTGAAGCAGTCTTGTCAAAGCAGACATACAACAATACAAACAGATAAAATATCTGCTTGGGAACAATAAGATCAATGCATCTTTCTCTCTCTCTCTCTCTCTCTCTCTCTCCCTCTCTCTCTCTCTCTCTCATGGATGAAGGTCTCTCTCTCTCTCTCTCTCATGGATGAAGCACTCATTCACTCACTCTCCCTATCTCTCTCTTGGATGAAGGTCTCCCTCTCCCTCTCTCCATCCCCCTCCTCCTTCCCTCCCTCCCCCGCTCTCTGTGCTGCTGGTGAGGGTCACTCTGGTGACCAGCTGAGCCGGGCTGTCATGGCACGTTTCGTCACTCCCGTCTCCCCGCCACGGGACGCGGGTACAGGCTCTGACCTTTGACCTTAGAGAGCGGCTCAGACTGGGCGTAGCCACGGCGACAGCAAGACCATGATGAGCCACTGCAGGGCCGTCCAGGGTTAAGCTGGACAATGCTGCCCACAACTGTAATTCCCTGATGGTGAACTATAGCGTGTGTGTGTGTGTGTGTGTGTGTTTCTGTCTGCCTGTCTATGGGTATGTATGCTGCCCACAACTATAATTCCCTGGCTGTACGCCAGACGGACTTCAAAACGCTCTAAAAGCTCAGTTATGGATGTGGACTTCTGCTTGGAATGGTGAACTATGGTATGTGTGTGTGTGTGTGTGTGTGTGTGTGTGTGTATGTGTGAGGGATATGTACATTTCTATCTGTCTGTGTGTGTGTGTGTGTGTGTGTCTATGCGCAAGAGTTTATATGCGAGTTTCAGTGTGTTTGAAGGAGTGTGTGTCTGTGTATGAGTGTGCGTGTGTGTGTGCCAAAGTGTGTGTGTGTGTGTGAAGGGGGCTGCCAACCAGAAGATGGCGGGCATTATAAAGCCATTAGTTGACTAAGGTTCATCAATCCAGGAGGACGAGCAGGGGTGAGGACGCTGACAGATGCTCGTCTCTTTGTGAAGTTAAACACCAGGACGTGACGCACACGCCGCCAAACACCACCAGGCTGGAATAAAACCACAAGAGTCCTGGCCGACCTCCTCCACACTCCTGGTACAACTACAAGTCACACACACGCACGCACGCGCACACACACACACACACACACACACACACACACACACACACACACACACACACACACACACACACACACACACACACACACACACACACACACACACACACACACACACACACACACACACACACACACACACACACACACACACACACACACACACACACACACACACACACACACACACACGTCTAGCCATGTAGATGTACTACAGAGTCAGCCTAATGCCTGTTGGTGGTGATGTCTTCATTTGTTCTGGGGGAATGGTGTGATTTAGTCATTGGCTGGAGACAGAGCCTGCTTAGCAACCAAAGGCCTACACCATGGGGTGATGGAGTGTGTGTGAATTTAAGTGACGTAGCTCGCCATCCCATAATTCAAAGCAGGAGGTTCAAACATATATTCATATCTCTCTCTGCTATATAGCTCTCTCCTTTAATTCAGCAGAGCCAAGAAAAGTTCCCCAGCCTGAATACCAAGTCGTATAAGGTGAGAGAGAGAGAAAGAGAGAAAAGGAGATAAAGGGAGAAAGAGAGAGAGGGAGAGAGAGAGAGAGAGAGAGAGAGATGGAGTGAACTAGAGAGAGAAATAGAGGGCAAGAGAGGACAAGTTCCTGTCAATCATCTCTAGAAGGAGCTTTAAAGATGTGAGCGCGAAAGTGTCGCTTCGTGCTTCACGTGCGTGAGAGAGGGAGGTTTGTTGGGGGGAGTCGGAGACTTTGGCGCGCGCAGTCTGCGGTGCGATGTGGAAGAGGGGTCCCAGCGGGTGGCCCCCCCCGTCCCCGCCTGAGAGCTGCTAACTTGGGCTGCCACTGAGAGGAGAGCACTGGGGGGGGTGCTGGTCCATGGAGACATGAAGGTCCTGCTAACAGAATCACTAACATGGAGGAGATGCCAGATACTGAAGACGAGACACCAACTGTGTGTGTGTGTGTGTGTGTATGTGTGTGTGTGTGTGTGTGTGTGTGTGTGTGTGTGTGTGTCAGATACCAAAGACAAGACACCAACTGTGTGTGTGTGTGTGTGTGTGTCAGATACCGAAGACAAGACACCAACTTTCTCTCTCTCTCTGTGTGTGTGTGTGTGTGTGTGTGTGTGTGTCGGGAACATAGAGGCAGGGAGAGATAGTGTGTTTATGACTTTGCTTCATTAGCAGGCAGCTGAAGAACGGACAGACAGACAGAGAAGAAGCAGAAGAGAGATGTATAAAAGGCAGAACGAGACGCGCTCCGAATCGATTCCACGAAGAGAGGTGTGACTCACCGTTGACTCTTACGTCAACGCTCACGGCGACTCAGCCAGTCTGACAGCTGCTCGTCACCCGCACTTGACGACCTGCACGACACCACCTACATACTTTATCTCTGACGGGAGACCCGTCTAGCCTTCAGTTTTGCTAACGCGAGTCCTCCACCATCATCATCCTCGGAAGGGACTGCTGATGATGCACTGGGGGGGTGGGGTGGGGGTGGGGGGGGACTGCTGGTGAAAGTGACGCTGGCTGGAGGGAGTGTGTGACGTGATGCACTGAGAGGCAACAGGGCCGCACAGGACTGATGTGTTCACTTGGAGGCAATCAGACAAGGCTGCGGCTCATTGGCGTCTGTGTGAAAATGTCAATACCTTCTCGGCAGACAGGGGTGACGGAGGTGAATGGTGTGTGTGTGTGTGTGTGTGTGTGTGTGTGTGTGTGTGTGCCAAGTGTGTGTGGGTGTGTGTGTATGTGTGTGAGTAAGAGAGATAAAGTGTGTGTGTGTGTTTGTGTGTGTGTGGGTGTGTGTGTGTGTGTGTGAGAGAGTTTGTGTGCGTGTGTGTGTGTGTGTGTGTGTGTGAGAGAGAGAGTAAGAGAGAGTGTGTGTATGAAAGACTGTGTATTCTTTAGGTAGCAATCAATCAATTCTGAGAGCGTGTTGATGGGTGAATGCTTGTGTGCGTCTGGTGGACACACAGCATGTTTGAGGACTGGAGTACATGTGAGTGAGATTATGAGTATGAGTGTGTGTGTGTGTGTGTGTGTGTGTGTGTGTGTGTGAGTTTATGTCTGTGTTTGTGTTTGCATGAGTCAGAGTGTGTCCCACTGAGTCTGACAATGAGTGTGTGTGTGGCTAGGACGCCTCAGTCGTAATTATGAAGCTCATTAAGGCGGAGGTGTGAATAAGGAGTGAGCGTGTGTGTGTGTGTGTGTGTGTGTGTGTCCTCGTTAGGCAGCGGAGCGTGCTCCTGTTCCAGCTGCTCGGGCCAGAGTGCAGGTAAACACACCTAATCGGGGGGAGGGATGCTGGACGGGCATCACCGACGCTCTCTCTCATCTCCGTCTTTTCCGTTTCATTTCTTTGCCCTTCCTCCTCCTCCTCCTCCTCCTCTCCATCCCCCTCTCCATCCCCCTCATCCTCATCTTCGTCCGTTCTTCAAACGAACACACAGGAGTGGACCAAGGTGAGCCATCACTTTTACTGTGTGGCTTTCCGCGCTTGCCCACACCGCATGGGAAATTTAGAGCGCCAACCACAAATCAGAACGGCTGCGGGTGGAGTTGCTCCAACTTCTGACACTCTGCCAGCGCTCCGACTTCTCACTTCTCCTCCTCCTCCTCATCCTCCTCCTGCTTAATGGAAAGATTCCAAGAACGCCCATTTGCCATAAGTGACAGACAGACACAATAGAAGTGTCATTGTCCGGGCAGTACAACTCCCAACACCACTCGCAGCACGTTGCCATTACAGCACAATGGACACTCATTTCAGGATTCCAGAGTGGTCGTTTGGCACGCATAGCAGATGCACTAGCATCACCAATGCACACGCTAGTTTACTCACTGCCACATCCACAGTCATCAACTCCATCTCTTGTCATAAATAGATTCTATTACAGACATGAGGGTTAAGCTGCAGGTTGCAGGGCTGCATGGCGTAGTACTTCAAATGATGCGACCGTGACCAAAGATTTACAAACGCCGCGCGTTTAGCAACTCGAGCTCAGATCAAAGTGCATGTTTAGTGGAAGGATCCTTGTCTTTCTCCATCTTTGAGCAACATCCCTGTTGCTATGGCGTCTCCATGGCAATTCCTCTCTCAACTTGCCATCTTGTGCGCCGCTCACATACAGCTGCTGTGTGTGTGTGTGTGTGTGTGTGTGTGTGTGTGTGTGTGTGTGTGTGTGCGCCATGCAAATGCATGAGGGGCTAAAAACAGACCGAGTCTGTCGCCCACGTTCCAGAGCACGGAGGTTAAGGCTGCGGCTTCTATTTTTCACTTCGTACCTCGCAGTGTTTGCACGTATTTATAGGTGCTCAGTGATTATCTCCAAGACTTGGGGGGGGGGGGGGGGGGGGGGGGGACTTAACACATCATCGACAGCAATAAAGTGCTATCTGTGGATGACTGTGTGACGGTGAAGTGAGCTTTTTTTTTTTTTTTTTTAACGGCCAGACCGAGTCAGTTTTTTAGTCCGACTTCTAAGGTCAAATCATTAGTGGGAGAAAAATACTGGACGGTGTACACACGGCACCACATACAAATCGAGACATTGAAATAATAACACACCTGAGGTGTCAAGGTGATGTGCTAAATGCCAATGTTGCAGTGCAAAATGGAAAACTCTGGAAGAGATGTGTGTGTGTGTGTGTGTGTGTGTAGTGTGTGCACGGGCGTAGTGTTGCGATGTGTGCAATGTGGTGTGCTCAGTACTCAGTACTGTGAGCCTGATAACAAACCTGCAAATGATGCCAGATGAGGCTCAAAACTATACGATAACGAGGACGAACACACGCACTGGTGAAGGCAAAAATATCTCTTTTTCATGACAAGGAATGCACATACATCTCACGCATGAAGGCAGGCATGCACATTGCACACGAACACGGCACGCATAGCCCACGCGTCCAGACACCCCCCCGTGTGTCAGTGCTAATCACATGCCTGACTGCACGCTGGTTCTGAGGCAGGATGTGACGTCCTTGAGCCTCAGCAATGTGACTGCGCACATCATGGTGTCCTTAAGTCTTCGCCTCTCTTCCACAGGGCTGGGTAGAGTACTGACTATCTACACTCAAGTAAAAGTGAAAATCTCTCGAGTAAAAATACCGTATATATTCCCATCTTAGAAATCTACTCAAGTAAAAGTAAAAAAGTACTTTAATAAATAAAAGTTGTTGATAAATTACTCAGGTAAAAAGTTAATTAATTTGATGATCCTTTAAAGGGATACAAAAGTATCCTTTACGCCTGTTTCCCCTCTGTAGATTAATCATACTGTATAGGCAACCATATTTGAACAGCCCAGATAATATACTTTAATCTTATTTTAAAACAGACTTCTGAAGGCTATCTTGTCATAGTCAGAATGAGCATTAAGTGACTACGGGTTGAAAAGCACTCACTTCCAATCCATTGCCAGCTGATTCTTTTGCTTTGCATTGCTAGAAATCTGGCTATAACTCGACCATACTGACAATGTAACTTAAAAACAATGACTATATTATGGGCAGACCTATATTTAGGCTACATAAAGCCTAGGCACGTCCACCCGGACAGAGCAGGCTATCTTTTTTCTCAGCTGAACATCTCGGTCATGTCCAGTGTCCATGCACTGACAACACTGAGGCTACGTAAACAAACGCTAGGCTTTTCTAACTTGTCTGCTCGATTTCCAGTGCATTTGCTTTGCTTGTGAATGAAGTTGTAGGCCTACTTCCCTTGTCTAAAGGGATTATTGAATGATTCTGTCCAGAAATGACTTTAGCTGAACATTTCAGTGTCATCATGTCATACTTCTCGTTCTCGTTCACCAGAAGATACGGCAGCTGGCATGATGTCACTGCCTTAATTGAGTTGTTAAGATATAAATAACATCTACTTCTGTGTAGCAAGCTACAACATGGTTTGATCCTACATAGACCAGTGATTCTACATGGTGATTAATTTTATAAACGCGGGGCAACATAACAATGCATTCTGAAGCCCTGTCTCTTTGGTACCATGCTGTTGTGCACCGAGGGAAGGGTACACTTCTCTCACTCCAGATCATTTCTCCTCCGATAATAAACGTGTACACATAATGAAGGGCATCAATGTAGCCGAGTAAAGAGTAGATTACTGGCTCAAAGATGCACCTGAGCAAGAGTAACGAGTCACTATCCACCCCTGCACTCGTGCACACACAAGCCTGCCTTGCACTCCTATCATCTCTTTCTCTCTCCATCTCTTTCTCTCCCTCTTTGTCTCTCCATCCCTTTTTCTCACTCTCTCTTCCTCTTGCTCTCCTGTCACCACTTGCAGTAGTGGCTGAGCTGAGGTCTCGGTCCTCACCTCAGACAGTCAACACTCACCTGCAGACCCCCCCCCCCACCCCCCATGAGGACTGGTGTTATTGAGCTCTGCCTGATGTGGATAAATCATTTAAAGCCTCAGAAACAAACGCCTCTCATCTCTTGGCCTCTCCTTCCCTCCCTCCCTCCATCTCTCCACTCTGCCAAGGTAACACACCTTTCAGAGAACTCAAAAATAAAAAGCTCCAGCAGTGGTGAACTCCTCAGCTCATTTGCCACATCAGCTGCGGTGGCTAATGGCACTTCTCATTGCCCGCCCTTATCAGGTCTAACCATTCACTCTCACTCACTCACTCCCTCCCTCTACACACACACACACACACACACACACACACACACACACGAATGGTCTTTGGAGTGTTTCAGCCCATTTCCATGAATTGTAGACATATCACTGGAGTTTCTAAATTAGAAATCACAGTGGTGAGTGTCCAATCACTCACACTCTTCCCCCAGTATCTGCTTTACAACCCAACAGCGCAGCTTGAGGCTGATACACACAACAGCACGCGCGCATGAAAAATGGCCTTCCAGCTGATAGCAATCATTTAGACGCCAAACCTACAAAAAATAAGAAATTAAACGAAAACAAGCAACTGACCCGGAGCCATCTCATTTACAACATCTGGATTAATTAGTCCGCTTAATTGCTGTTGTTTTATTTTTGCCTTCATGACCCCCCCTTTCCTCCTACCCCATCCCCAATCCCTCTTTTTCCTGAGTGTGTACAAATGATGAGGGCCTTGAGCCAAACTCCTATCAACAACAAACAAACAAACAAACAAGGCGGCCGGGCCGAATCTCCAGTCTGGGGCGGCAGTCAGGGGCTGCAGGCCATGGGGGAATTTTCCGTACGGCAGTCATTAGAAAGCAAACTGTCATTCCGTTTAATATCAAAACATCTACCCTCAAGGCCAGCCTTTACAAATCCAGCCCCTCCTGGGCCAAACAGGAATACAAAAATAAATTAAAAGCTGTGAGCGCGAAAGTGAAGTGTTTTGTGTGGCTGTTGATTACGGGCATCTATTTCTCCAGTGGCGTTAAGAATAGGAGAGAGAGGGAGGAGAGGAGAGGCTTGGGAGGTGAGGCTTCTGAGGGGGCCCTCTGGAGATGCAGACGACGATAAGGACGAGGAGAGAACCTCCAAGACCTTTGGTGATATCTCTGTGCCACTGCTGGAGGGCTCCCAAGGGCGAGTCTGTGTGCTTAGCGGGAGACGGCGGGATCGAGTAGGGGGAGGAACTACGCAATTCCATTCCGCCAAAGGGAACAGACTCAAGGAAGAGGAAGAGGAACGGGAATAAATTAAACTATATGCTTCAAAATGGCATAAGGAGGTCTTTCTCTATGTGTGCATCTGCGGCACCACTCATTTCTACTCAGCCAGAGGGGTTTTTTTCCAGCTAAAAAGGTTGCTCCCTGCTGTGAGCAGTGGCAAAGAGAGAATATGAGGCAGTGCTGCCCTCTGTTGGAAGAATAACAGACTTGCAAGCACATATGACCGCCACACTCATTGTCTCTGTGAACTGCAAAGGAACTTTCATGAATTCCTTTTTAAAATTTCATTCTGAAGTATATATCATTTGGCCTTTGCCATCATGTAGATAGGATAGGACAGTCGAGAGTGTCACGGAGGAACTGGGAGAGAGAGGCGGGGTGGGATCAAGAGATGACCACAGGTCAAAATCAAAATCGGGTCCCTGTAGCCGAATGTGGCCTGCCGGTCGTGCCAAAGCTTTTTTCTTTTGATGCACCCTCACAGCAGCATACATATTCCTTTTAAAATTCAAATATCTATAGTGCTTCTTCTTCAGCTTCTTCTTTTTTTTTCATTTCTCTCTCAAAAAAGTTCTGTCTGCACTTGGTTAAGACCAAAAGAATTAATGGAGTTTGAAAATGTGTCCCCATAAGACAGACAGACCTTCTTGATATTGAAACCAACAAAATTATAACCTCCAAAAATACCAGTGATGCAAGTGGGCTGTAATAGCTGCCCAACCACTCAGTAATTAGCTGTGGGTATGCGGAACTCAACTGTTTGTTTTGCTTTTAAGTATGGTGTTGTCATGACTATTTGTATGGTAAAAATAAAGATAAAAACCTTGCTGATACACTCTACTTACAGAGTCCCATTTGGTTGTTATTATTATGTTCAATTAAATTGGGTCTATTAGTAATATGGGTAATTTCTTTTACCTAGGGAAAAATATCTACTAAGAACTACTGTATAATGATACACATACCACATGAGCTTAGCACATCCCAGAATAATCAGCGTGTGATTGATACGAGTTATGTTCTCCTTCCAACCTGCCTGTGGAGTGTATTATATGTGAGGCATGGTATGGTGTAGTGTAGAGAGGTGTGGTGTAGTGTAGAATGCTGTGATGCAGTGTGGTGTCATGTAGTGTAGTGTGAGGTAAGGTGTGATTTGGTGTGGTGTGGTGTGGTTTTGTGTGGTTTGGTTAAGTGTGGTGACGGGTGGTGTAGTGTAGAGTGTAGCGCAGTGTGGTTTTGTGTGAGGTGAGATGAGGTGTGGTTTGGTTAAGTGTGGTGAGGTGTGGTGGTTTGGTTAAGTGTGGTGAGGTGTGGTGCGTGGTGGTTTGATTAAATGTGGGGAGGTGTGGTGCGTGGAGGTTTGGCGTATGGTTTGGTTAAGTGTGATGATGTGTGGTGTGGTGTGTGGTGGTTTGAGGTGTGGTTTGGTTAAGTGTGGTGAGGTGAGGTGTGGTGTGGTTTGAAGTGTGGTTTGGTTTGGTTAAGTGTGATGTGGTGTGGTGTGGTGTGGTGTGGTGTGGTGTGGTTTGTTTGGTGAGTGGGCCTCACCTTCTCGTAGTAGTCGACGTTCTTCTGGGCGCTAGAGACGAACGCCTCCTTCAGGTCGCTCCTCATGCTCCTCTGCCAGCGGCTCCAGTCCCCCTTCAGAGCGTTGTTGGCCCACTCCACTCGGTCCTCCAGTTTATCGATCTCCTCTTTCAGCTTAGGCAACACACACACAACACACACACACACACACACAACACACACCGTCCCACTCATCAATCAAAACATTTACAGAGCAGGTACAGTACATACATAGTATATGCACACATACAGTACACACAAACACACACACAGCCTCTTTAAAGCAGTAACACACACCCAAAACTCTCACTCAAACGCTTCCCTCTTTCACACACACGCTCGCAAACAAACTTAAGTATTAGAACATATACAGTACCACCAGTCTCACTTACCTGACACACACACACACACACACACACACACACACACACACACACACACACACACACACACACACACACACACACACACACACACACACACACACACACACACACACACACACACACACACACACGCACACACACACGCACACACACACGCACACACACACGCACACACACACGCACACACACACGCACACACACACGCACACACACACGCACACGCAGGAAGGTGTTAGTCCCTTTTCTATTTCCCTTCTCTACCAGAGCATCACAGTGTAATCTACTACATCCCTGACGGCTGCCATGTTGTTCTAAGGCTTCACTTCTGACTGCGAGGGCTGGGCGGTGGACTTAACGTAATGCGCCATAATGAACTGATTAATCGGGGGCCATTAATTAAGACAATTTGGTCGTTGGCAAAGCTTGTGGCTGCCTCTAATTAGGGCGTCCCGGCTGTTTTTGATGATTGAGAGAAGCGCGGCAGGCATGACCCACTTGGGTGATGTCTTTAGTTTAAAAGTGCACATACAAACAGGCAGACAGACAGACTGGCACAGACAGACATAGACAGAGAGATACAGACAGACAGACAGACAGACAGCCAGCGAGAGAGAGAGAGAGAGAGAGAGAGAGAGATAGATAGACAGAGAGAGAGAGGGAGGGAGAGGGAGAGAGTGAGAGATACAGACAGACACAGACAGAGAGAGAGAGAGAGAGACAGATAGACAGAGAGAGAGAGAGAGAGATGTCCTCTTATACGTTAATTCCACAATTTAATTATTTTCTTTAACCTCTTACGTGTACATGTAATTGAGCTCTGGCAATAATGTTGATGAAACTTTCATGCCAATAAAGCTTTCATGCCGATAAAGCTATTGAATTGAACTGAGAGAGAGAGAGACAGACAGACCCACACCCACACCCACACACACACCTATTACACATGACATCCCCCTCGTGATATTTGGTGTGTGTGGGAGAGAGGGGAAAGTGCAGAGTGGTAAAGATTTGCTGCCAGGTGGCTGGGGTGTCACTGTGTCAGGAGTGAGCGCTGTGGCATTTATGCCTCTGAGGTGCTCTGCCCTGGCCAGCTCATAACAGCACACACACACACACACACACACACACACACACACACACGCACACGCACACGCACACGCACACGCACACAGAGATGCCCTGGCCAGCTCATAACAGCAGGCACTTGGGCTCGCCAGTGCTCTCCACCAGAACACCTCATCATGGTAATTCCACAAGGCAGGCACACACAGACACACACAGACACACACACACACACACACACACACACACACACACAGACACACAGACACCTGACATATGCAGGTACATTTGTAAACATACCTATCAACCTACCTACCTACTGTACCTCCCTACCTACATACATACATACACCCTGACATCTATCTAATAAAGGATTTCTCTAAAGGAAATGTACACTTGAATCGTTGTAGGCCTACTTCAATGAACACAAGCTCACACGATCATTGGTCTGCCTTTGTGGCGACTTGACTGAAGATGATGAGAGAACATACAATGAATTAGTCTAGTGCACTCAGATGGAACAAATTGGAGAAATTGAAACTCCGATTGAAACAAATGTTGTCTGTGTGACAGAGAAAGTTTAACAAAGAACGACCAGGGACAGAAGAAGTGGCGTGCCATCATTTGTGGAGTTTAGAGTGTGTGAGCGGGCTAAAAACGGCTACTGCTGTGTGTGCGTGTGTGCGTGTGTGTGTGTGTGTGTGTGTGTGTGTGTGTGTGTGATTAATGTGTGGTTTGACGTGGCTGCCTCAGTAAGCCATGGCGGAACAAAGGGTCAGAGCTCAATGGGCAGTTGAGACGGAAGTATCACCATGGCGATCACTTAACATCTCCCTGTGCCGATGTCCCCGGTGACAGCCAGGACAGTTCATTAGTTACAGTGATTGGTTCTTGTCGTCATTAGTGCACACACACTCATACTCATTCTCACACACACACACACACACGCACACTCACACACACAGACACACACACTCACGCACACAGACACACACACTCACACATAGACACAAAACTCTCACACGCACGCACAGACCAACACACACAAACCAACCCTCATTGCACACACACACACACACACACACACACACACACACACACACACACACACACACACACACACACACACACATCAAAGAAACGCATGCACCAATTAGCACCCTAAGGACAAGATTAGACCGACTTCTGAGTTACAGTTGATGCAACTGGGTGTCCTTGCCTCATGGTATCAAAGGCGGGCTGATTAATAGTCGCCGATACGAACAGCTGGTCACGTCAACTTCCTCTGAGATTTTGTGTATTATTACTATGTTCAAACATTGGAGATTACAGTTTTAACAGTGAGGACTGGACACAAGAAAGAAACACTGAAAGGCTGAGAAAGTCAAAATGTCCTGTCCAATACTGCCATCTACTGGTCAAAGTTGCAAGAGACATGCAAAGATACAACAGACTACTGAGAACATGAGCTCCTGGATTTGTTTATATGCAAATAATTACAAAACAGAGGTATTATTGATGTATTATTCCAGTGAGGAAGATACTGGATAAGTTCCCGTATGAACACACTGTTCATTCTGACTAGCCGTCAAACTTCCTCCCAAGTGAAAAGGTTCAAACCAGCCACTTTTACTTCCTGATTTCACCTCGAAACAGTTGGATTTGGCTTCTTCCCTGCATAGTCTGTGCAGATAATATGACGCAGTAGCCTTGCCCGTAACCGTCTGCACACAAAGAGGTTGCTACATTAGAAACACAGTGAGGGAGAGTATAAAAAAGACCCTCCATTCGGTGTGTGAGTTGTTGCGGAGGAAGTGAGAAAGCTGATCTACAGTAGTCTGATGAGCTCATGACTAAAAGGCTGGAGACAATGGCAAGTGCCAGAGGCCAGATCCGCATAGTTCCAAGAAAAGGCCCAACCACCACTATGTCCACAGTGTGCATTACAAGAGAGGGCCTCGTGCTACAGACGACTTCTAAACTAGTACATCGTGCATGTCTGCGGCCATTTTGTGCTCACCACATCTCCTCAAACGTGTGTACAGCTTCTCTTAGGCACTCCAGGGTGGAGATTCAGCTCAGACCTGAAGAGGCTAGAAATCAAAACTGCGTCTACAAGGACACTCAGGAAAGCCGCCCACCTCACACTTGACTACAGCCTAGTATTCAGCCACTACTTTAGGGGAAAACAACAAATCACATGTGCGGGGTTTTTGTTTTTGACTGTCAATGCATACGGGAGAACAAAAGGGAGAATGGAACGCGTCAACGCAAGCACCTGGCTCTCATCATCGCAAACAATGGCCCAATTTCCTGCTCATCCACAGATGCAGCAGCAGCGACAGCGACAGCAGCAGCCGCAGCCCCACTGACAACAGCCACCGCTGGGTTGGCCGTCCTCGCTACCAGACACACCTGCAGCCAGTCGCTACCGCTACCACCACAACCGCCACCATGTTGATTTTTTGGCAACATCTCAGTTCCATTACGAGACAAGAGATAAATAAATAAATAAAAGCAATTTGTAATCGTATCATCCGCTAAACAAAAACAAAATAACAGATTTACCTTAGTTGCCTTATCCCTTAGATATCTCAAAGGCATTTCTCATTAAATGATTAAATGGTAGGGAAAAAGAGAACAGAAACACAGTATGAGGAGGAAGTGCTGGACATATTCCAGTAAGAATAAGCTAATCTGAATTAATATAAGAATAACCTGATCTGGACCAATAATAGTAAAAATGGGGAAAGATGACAAATACATACAGGATTTGTTTCAAGTAAAGAACAGGAGTCATACTTAACCCATTACACATCCTTTTCCCAAAAGAGTCAAGCAGCAATGGTTGATTCTGCAACCGGTCAGTTGAGCGACACCATGCATTCCCGTATAGCCCACATTTCACCTTACTTAGTTACATATTTAATGTTATCCAATCACACAACACAAGCCAAAGCTGTTAGGAGTAAGTAAGAGCCCATCAACAGCCTAGTAGGAGTTAGAGTGATCTAGACCAAGGCTGGGTGCTCTTCCCAGCAAAAGGACAGGCATGGTTACAGGTCTCGTAGTGCTGACTGTGTATTAATCAAATGTGCTACATAGAAGGACTAGACACTGCGACCATGCAGGGCCTCTACATGAGGAAGTTGACCAGCCTTGATCTAGGTCACCATCTAGGGCAGAGTTTCTCAATCCTGTTCCTTGGGAAGTACAAACTGCCATGCTTCCTGTCCCCCCTGCACCCCCCCCATCTCTGATTTAAAGCATAACTCTCGCCAAAATGCATCGTAAGGTGTTTTTGTGAATGTACCCGAGCTTTCATTTAAAACCAGAATCATGTCAGAAGCACCACTTCAAAACTTGTCCCTATTGTCGTTTTCGGGTCAAATGGCATTTTGAATGGGAATCGTAGGGGCACTACTATTTTCATACATGATTGCGTCAAAATTGCTATTTTTTAAACACTGAGAAGGCTCGAGACAACATGAAACTTTGATCGAAGTATCATCAGTGTCTCTACACATGAACTTGAGCATTGGCAACATTCTTTGTGTACACAGAGTTTACTAAAATAAAGGTTATGAACAACTCACTTGTTTTTTCTGCTCGCCGCCATCTTGCCAGTAAAGGAGTGAATTGTCCAAAACATTTCTTTTTAGCAAACGTAGTAATGTTTAGTAATGTGCACACAAACAACGCTCTCAATGCTCAAGTGCTCAATGCCCCTACTATTCCCATTCAAAATGCCACGAGACCCGAAAACGACAACACGGACAAGCTAAACAGTGGCGCTTCCAATGTTAATTCTGCTTTTAAACTAGGATACATTTTGGTGAGAGATATGCTTTAAATAGTAATGTCTGGGGAACAAGCCCTTGCTAGCTCAACCAGGAGTACCCAGCAGGACTAGAATAGAATGGTATGGGATGGGTTGAGTGAGGTGTGGTGTGGTTAAGCAGGGTCAGCTGGAGAACACATTGTGCTGTGTTGCCCTGGAAGGATGAAGAAACTCTGGTCGATAGAGACCACAGCAGCCTGGCCGCCTGCCAGACACACAAAGGTGCGGTCAGCGCTGGAGACAGAGTGCGGAACCACAGACGGACAGATAAACCTCGCTGATTGGTTAGCAGGATGAGGAACCACAAAACGGACAGATAAACCTGGCCAATGGGTTAGCTTTGTTGGCAGAGCTGGTAACATTTTAACTTTTCTAAACTGCTGAAACGTATTATCCAACACTATTTGGGATGACTTCCTGGTTCCTTGCCAATCCCATATTGGGCTTTGCAGGTCTGTGGACACTTCCCTTTCAACCACCAGGTGGACATTCTATGCTGTGGTAGATTCCACATACTTCACATAACCCTGGCAGAAATCCACTAGTTACACATTTGTATAGTAGATTTTGTTCATGTATATGTCTACTATGGATTGGAATCAGATAACATAAAGGTGTGTAGACCTGATAATAGTTAAGTAAATGTGCTACTGTACCGACCAAATAACATTAAAGTGAATCACTTAATAAAAAATAAAACTGATGAATTCTAATAATAATAATAAAAAGAAATCTAATAAAATAGAAAAGTCTTGTTGATTATGACAAACTGTCATAGTTAATGACACCGTCCATCCTTTCTCCTTCTCTTTCATTTAAGTGGAATGATCTAAACCTGGACAGCCCAGGTCATAATTCAATTAAAATGTTACCAGCTCAGACTTAGCACTGCAAAAACAACAACAAAAACAAAACTGCACAGGTGAGGGAGCAGTGGGCAGGACAGATCGGAGACCTCATGCAGAGGGAGGGGCGCTTCGATACCTCGTCGATCTCCCCAGCTAGCCTCTGCTGCCTCTGCTGCCGGGCCTCCTCGGGGTTTTTGCCGAGCAGGCTCTGCCACACGACTCCGCGCTCTCTGGGTTCCTTCAATTCAATGGCGCAGGTGCAGGGTATCTCAGTTAGGGTCCGTTGGGCTCAGAGGTTCAGTCATTTATAACTCATGGTCAATGTTGAATTTAACGTCAATGTCAAATCGTTCAGATGTATCACCTCAGTTTGAGTTTCTTCTCATGTTTCATGTTTGATTTAAGTGAATTTAGCATCAGCTAAAAACAAAAATTGCTGTATCACAGAAATACTATTTAAATCTGTGGGGTAATTTCCGTTCCTATTCATTTCCGTAGGTCACAAGATCATTTTTATCTCAAAAGAGAGCCGAGAGAGTACTACTAGGCCTCCAAGCAACATGCTCAGGCTAGGCAGACCAGAGTGAAAGGATAAAGATTTAGTCAGTACACAGTGCCTGAGCTTCTCTGTGTGCTATTGACTAATGTGTATTTTTAATGATACAATTACAGGAACAATATGGAGCCCTGTAAGAGCCTCTGTTTTCTCCTGCGTGAAAGGGCCCATTCATGGCTTGTAACAGTGAGGCTTGTGGTGAAAGACTGGCTCTGTTCTGACTCCGCTAACTGTATTATCCATTTAAATGCTGATATTACAGCACACTGCAGCGAAAAAAGGGAACACTCGAGAGATTTGGTTTGAAGGAGTCTGTGATCCCACCCTGACAGTGCAGTGCAAATAGTCTGTTTAAACATCAGGCTCTATCAATATCTCAGGCTGGCGAGTGCATTGATCAAGACACCCACTGAGACTAGCTGCAAACGTAACAGTTTGACATTTCATGCTGCACTAACAAGCCTCGGGCCCTTGTAAGAACTACGCTGGAAAATAAAAAGCCGGTTCCGACGAAGAACCCCCCCCCCCCCCCCCCCCACGGGGGAGCCTCTTACCTCCCGTGCAGGTGTTGCACGAGTGCATCGTGGGAAATTAAAAAAGGAACATCTCCATGCGCTCGCTCAAAAAGCAGAGTTCAATAAAGCAATTTAGCTGCTAAGTACGCTCGAGGTTCGGTGATCTTTGGTGGCTACCGTGACCCAATTAAAAACCTGAGGAAAAAAAAGGTCAGCGCTAAGCTGGAAAAACCGGGGAGACATTTCCATGACACCAACATCTCCGCACGGGTACCAACTCAGTAATACTTGTGAGTTTACAGCGGTGTGAGAGGGCATGCGATGCCATTCCCTGACTCTCTCTCCGAGGCATTTCAAAGTAATCTCTGGTGTGGGCCGATATATACACGCGATACTACCGGAGCTCTCGACGCAGATTTTTTTTAAAAAGTGAAATGAGACGGCAGATGTGGGTGCAGCAACGCAAGGCTTTCTCCTGCTTATAATCTTCCAGAAAATTGCACCTCGCCTGTTAAACTCCAGCTGTGTGCGAGTAGTAGAGAGCGCTTACCGCGTCTCGGTCAGCCCTCTTGCCGGCTAGCGCCTCGTTCTTGGCTTCCAGCTCCGCCTGCATGTTGTCTCGTCTTCTCAGCACGGCCTGGAAGAAGAAAAAAAAGAAGAAAAAAAAAGTAAAAGAACAAGAAAGCGCTGATCGATTCATGAAGTGCACACCGCAAAGCCCTTCTCCATAAAGAGGCAATAAAAATAATATCCGGCATATTGATCTTAGCCGTGACTCTTTTGGAATTGGCTTCTAGACAAATGGAGGCTGTCTTGTTTGTCAAACACACATTACTAGTGATTTTCAGATAAGGAATGTCTAGGAGCTCTAATGCTCTTCCTCAAAACGTTATGGGGTTTTTTTTCCATGAGATGACATGCTAGGACCATGCCTCCCTCTCAAAGGTGAAGTACCAGAGAACTTTTTATTGATATTTATTCATTTAGAGCTCCAAACTTACTGAAGAGAGTAATGAAAAAGTTGGTACAATGCCTATGTACATTGGCATAAGCATACAATGCAACGCATGTTATATATGATACTGTGTATACATGTTAATATAAGAAATCTCTCATACAAATACAAAACTACATGTTTAAATATAATACACAGGTAAACACTAATTTACAGCCATCCCTCACACAAAAGCACCACATTTTGTGATTAAGAGGGTTATGGAATGACATGTGTGGACTTGCTAGAGGACAGGACGCTGTACCTTTAAGGTGTCGGTGCACAGCACGTACTCGTGCAGGGTAGGGGCCAGGCAGTCCGAGAGCTGGCGCACCTGTTCCTCCGTCTCCTGGAAACACCTGTCCAGACAGTTGGCCACGCCCTTCAGGGGCTCGGCCAGCTCCTCTTCCGAGCCCGACCAGAGCGTGTAGGTGGGGGCGTACTCCTTCATCTCCTCCAGGTACTCTGCAGCAGACGGAGTAAAGCATATCATTACCACACCCAGACTGGAGGAGACGAGGCAGCACAACGTACAATTAAGCACAAGGTGATATTTACACAAGGTTCAGGGCAAGCATTCGACTGAAAAAAACATACACCTTGATCGTATGGAAACATTCAACCAATCAAGATGGACGATGGCCGGAGGACAGAGAGGCAACATCATCAATACTGCACTTAGGTACACACTGTTTTCAGACAAAAATATACTGGCACGATTATTATTAACTCAGCATTATTCAAGGCAGAGAGTATTATGCCCATGAATAAGCATCAGTGTGTTATGAGAAATGGTTACCCTGACAATGCATAATGACGTAGTGGGGGGAACAAGGATCATTTAATTCAGAAAAAAGGCTATTGCACAAAAACGCCCAATTTGTTGCCAAGCTGTTTTCAAGCAAGTCTGAACAAAATATAAATCACTTTGACCCTGAAAGAAAATGGACTGTTCCCAAACCTTACACTCTCACTGCAAGTCATCTTTGTTGTATTCCCTGTATAAAACTTGCATGTGTATTGTTAAAAGTCTAGTCTACATTAAATGTTTTCAATCTTATCTATGTAATACATTCTAGTTTGAAAGTGTGATTACAAACCAACGGTGTTGACTAAGGCAATGTGTGGCTCACCCCTTTCCTCTTTGACTATCCTCTGAGTGATTCTGTCCAGCGAGGTCATCTTCTGGCTGAAGGCCTCCACATAGTCCTGGATGGAGTTGAACTCCTCCGGCCGGTTCTTCACCCCGCGCACCGACGCTGCCACCGCTCGGACCGTCTCCCCCATCCGACTGAGGAAGCCCGGGCCCTGCTTCTTGTGGGAGGTCAGTTCCTGTAAAGGCACAGTGGACGATTCCACATGAGGTTAAACTCAGCACAGTAATTTCCCTGTGTATTAGTTGCATTGTGTATAAACCGCAGGACAGTATTTTATGCAAATAAAAAAAAAGACAAAACAAAACATGTACAAAACATGTACAAAACATGTAGGTCAGTTCCTGTAAATGCACAGTGGACGATTCGACATGAGGTTAAACTCAGCACAGTAATTTCCCTGTGTATTAGTTGCATTGTGTATAAACCGCAGGACAGTGTTTTATGCAAATTTAAAAAAGACAAAACAAAACATGTATTAACCACACACGTCATCCGTGTATTAACTACAGTGCCCAAAAGCCCAATGCATCAGAATCAGATAGTGTTTTTAACCATAAGGAACATGGCTGGGTTTTGGGTGGGATATCTAATCTGCATGTATTCATTAGTCACTGCTGCACTCTTCTGTGTCTCTGTCCTTTAGCACGTGCTCCCTTGATGTGCTGTAAAACAGCAAAAGGTCAGGCCAATATTCTCAATGCATGTTGCTCATTAGGCTGTGTGATTAATCAAATTAGACTTACAATGATTATGAAAACAACAAAATTGAAATAGAATGATTATTTTGCTACA
This sequence comes from Sardina pilchardus, assembly GCF_963854185.1. NCBI lineage: Eukaryota > Metazoa > Chordata > Actinopteri > Clupeiformes > Clupeidae > Sardina > Sardina pilchardus. Next base: position 8,994,492 of record NC_085012.1, read on the forward strand.
TTCGGTTTAATTAAAAAAAAAAAAAAAAAAAAAAACGCTCTCCTTTTGACGTGTGTCGTGTGCATTATCTTTTTACATGCATTTTTTTCCTGTTGGTGTATATTTCAAATTCATTCACTGAGTAAACGTGTTTAATAATCGTGTTGTGATAATGATTTTGGCTTTAATCGAGCAGCCCTACTGTTCGTTGTGGTTCAGCTACCTCAGAAGGTCACGTTGAAGTTGCTATTCAAAGGGTACACTATGCACTATGCATTGTTATTCGATTTCATGCAGAAAAGACAACGAGGATCTGCTGAGCAGCAGAAACTACTCTGAACTGACAGACATCGCCTACTACCTCACTGTATTTGAATCTCTTATCCAAATCATGCACACATTTCTGCATGATATGCTCACAGGAAAATCAACCCCCGAGCTTGACACTGGGAAGACCATATACTGCACAGTGTAATAGACAGACACAGCTACTGATTGAGCATGGCAAGATTATTGATTTTTTGGGGGGAAAGCACACATGCTAAAAAAGTTCACAGCTTCTCAACACACATGCCTAGAATCCATGGAATGTTTGCTAGGAAAACAGACTCTATTCATCCCACGCTACCTGACCACACTGTCTCTACCAGAGCAGAGCTACACCTAGCCTGACAATAATCTGCAGCACAATGAGCTATCTGTTTATAACGCTCCGATGTTTAATGCGCCCTCGTGTTGGGTAAGCGACTGCAGGCTATGGTTCATGTGAAGGCGGGCGAGGCGTCAACATAAGCCTCGTCCGTGTCTCTTCGGGCCTCATTAACCTTCACTGCTGTGTGTGTTCCGCCATCTTCCTCCTAACAATCGCCTGTTACTTTGACTAAACTGAGAGCAGAGGTGAAAAGAAGGGAGAGAGTACAGCGGTGTTAATCTTACAGCGTCGGGGGGGTGGTGTGTGTGTGTGTGTGTGTGTGTGTGTGTGTGTGTGTATGTGTGTGTGTGTGTGTGGGTGTAGGGTGAGCTCAGCAGGGGGGCACGGCAAAAGTGCCAACGGAGTTCGTTAGAGCGCTAATCCTCTTACAGCCTGTAATTGAGACCATGTTTGAGTAACCACAATGCAAAGCAAGGTGACTTGCATGCATGTCATCAGGCGGTCCGAACCTTGAACGATAATCAGATTTGTGTGTATGTGTGTGTGTGGGTCTGATGACAATGTGTCTGTGTCGCTGTGTGTGTGTCTCTCTGTGTGTGTGCGTGTGTGTGTGTGTGTGTGTGCGCCCGTGTGTGTGTGTATGTGTATGTGTATGTGTATGTGTGTGTGTGTGTGTGTGTGTGTGTGTGTGTGTGTGTGTGTGTGTGTGTGTGTGTGTGTGTGTGTGTGTGTGTGTGTCTGTCTGTCTGTCTGTCTGTCTGTCTGTGTGTGTGTGTGTGTGTGTGTGTGATGTCGATGGGTGAGCATATGAGACAACAGAGGGCACATTATTAGTTGCCAGTCTGTCTGGCAAAAGAGGCCAAGGTTAACCTCAAACACATGGAGGGGAGTTAGTGAGAGTGAGTGAGCGTGTGTGTGTGTGTGTGTGTGTAGTGGGACTTACCCAGGCCTGAGCACTAAGGAAGATCTTGAAGTCTTCGTTGCAGGAGAGGATGGGGTGCTCGGCGATGCGGTTGAGGAAGCGGTGGAGGGCCGTCCGACGCGTCTCGATGAAGTCGTCGTTGAACCTCTCCACCATCCCCTTCATGACGAACTTCTCTGGTAAGGGCTGGGGTGGGGTGGGGGAGGGAGGAGTGCCAATCAGAGATCTTTCAGATGAGTCACATGACCACAAATGGAGGCTAAGAGTTCTAATAACATATTAGAAGTTCCATCTCACACATGCACAGACGAAGCTGGAGAATCACACGTTCCTACTCGTCTTGGAAGGACATGCTAGATTACTACTGAATCCTGCAAAATTATTTTTTGCCATAATGAGATCCTTTCAAGAACCTTTAGGAGGATATAAACAGATGTATTCCTAAGTGGATTGTGTAAGTTCTTTAAGAAGCACTTGCCACTCTTGCAGTTATTACTGAACGCTTGAAATGAAGGAGTAGTTCAGATCTGTTGATTGTACCCTGTCTATTTCATCACTGAGGACATTTTGAGTTTTCATAAGCACACTCATTTTCATAGCCATTTTGTTTCTGACATGCCCTTAAAATATTCCAAATGTAGTAATACCAAAATCATTCAAAACAAAAAGCTAGGAACAGCACAGAATGCATTCTTTGAAACTTAAAGAGTAAAATAACTGACGTTATAAACTCTCATTAAATCTATGAACTCATGGTATGAAAAACCTGAATAGTTCTGTGCGACACTAAGGAGTATTTCCAAACTAATGGTTTGTAGTCATGTCTGGATTTTAGCATATTGTTATAGAAAAAAAAACATGCAATTTTAGGATTCAATGCTGACAGAGAGGCACAAAGACTAAAAGTCTTTGACAGCGCTGTGTTGTACTTGCTGCACTGCAGACTGGGCTCTTGGTGTGTGGACCCCACTTACATGCACGATCAGCGTGGGGTGGGCCTCCTCTAGACGCCCTCTCAGCCACAGGAAGTCCTGGTAGCGCCGACGTACCTCATATTCCGGGGAGTCAAACTCGCCGCGGGTGGTCTGGTCAGTACAAGAGGGGACAAGAAGCGCCAGCAGGGTAACTCAGACATCAAACGCATACAACTTACGTCATCCACTTATCGAAACAACACTCCACTTTTTTTTTTTTTTAGATTTGGTGTGCGTTTTTCAGCAACACAATTAACAGATAACAGAACACATCTGTGACACATGACATGGACATGGTGCTAAATCTTACAGCGTCGGGGGGTGAGCTGTGTGTCATTCAACTTCCATCAGTCACTCATCAAAGCAACACTCTTTTTTTTAGATTTGGTGTCCATTTTTTCAGCAACACAATTAACAGCTAACAGAACAAATCCATGACACAACACTATTATTTCCTTAACATCTGCATCACTATTTCCTTGATAATGTGCTTCCCTGGCCTTAAACTCAGTCACTGGTTGATTTGCTCAGATCTATTTCAAGTTACACAAGCAGAGGCCTTTGCACATGAAAACAAAGCTATTTCAATGTAATATGGAAGGTAAAAAAAACGAATACGGGTGAAGGACAAAAGGGCCAATTCAGGGATCCACCACGCAACAAAATCAAATTAGGACTCAACTGCATGACTTGTGTTTGCATAACGTACTAGCAAGAGAGCACAGTACATGTGTGACTTCAATAGCTGTGTGCCATTCACCCATCCATTACTGGTTTCATGGTCCCATGATATGCTGCGTGTTTATATACTACCACATGAGAAAGAGTTTTCTATGTGGCATATGTCAATTACATACAAAATGTATTCAAATGTATGATTCACCGTATGGTTCTTCAACGTATAATTCTTCTTTTAACATAGTGTCCATGGTGACCTACCTTGGTGACAACCCTGTAAGTGATGAATGTCTCGATGGTTGTGATGTGGCTCTCAGGGTTGTCCACTGTGATGAAGATGTCTTTGGCACCTGGCTCCTCTTCCTCATCCTCCTCGTCAAATTTGTACTGGTTGATCATGGAGCCCGGCGACGTCTGCATGGAGGCATTGAAGGACCCTGCGTCTGTGTTCGTTGTATCCTAAAGAATTCACACACACAGACACACACACACACACACGCACAGAGCACAAACAGCCAAACACACAATGAGTGCAAACAACCAAACAATCAGGGCAGCTGCTCTGAATACAGAAGGTCATCAGCAATCCCAACGTGAGGCTGTCGCACGATAACAGGAAAGGGGGTTGGAAATGAATCAGACTTATCTGGAATGTTTTCACTGAAAATGGGAGAAAGAAGCGATTGTAAGATGAAGGTCACCGAGGTGTCAGATAAAGTTCCACCTGCATAAAACAAACCAGCACTGGGCCGACTGTCTCCTGATAAAAGCATCCCTTGTGTGCCACGTCACACCCCTGACTGACCCCTGCGGCAGGGTCTGGTGCCATCAGATTTTTTACAGGAGGAAGATGCTATCCCAGAACTGTTACGTGTACAACTTTGTCTGAGTATGTATAATTTGCTTTGGTGTATACAGTGTTTCCACTACTTTTGACAATATTTAAAAACGTTCCCATGATGTTTCAAGTGAAGGGAATTAACAAGACCCTTCACAACCTTTTCCATTCTTATTCCAACATGGACTGGTAGGCCGTCACATTGTAAAAAAAAACAAAATTACACAACAAACATCAACCAGTGAAGGATACCGTACCATTTGACTGAATTTACAATCTATGTGACTTCCATGATTGGTCATTCTGGTGATGATAATGTGCAATAATGAATAGCCTGTTTGTTTTTTACTACTAGCCTATTTAGGCCCATTTGTATTTTCTTTCTGCAGAGAAGCCAAAACCAGAATCCACAAATAAAAAATGGTGTAAGCATCCTGAGGAGTATATTGTGACTGTGAGTGAGAGTAACGATTTGTTTCATTTTTCAAATTCCATATCCCACATGACTTGCAAATGGGGAAAACCTTTGAACAAGCTTGGGCATTCTGCCACAAGACTTTGGAGAATATCCAGCCAGTGATTTCAAAACTTCAGGGATTTTTTCTCTATAACGTGGACACACACACACAAACAGGTTTGGACATTTACCTGACACACCCTGGATTCACCTCGGGTTTCTATGATAGCAGGTCATACTCAAACCTGTTTGCATATTGGGTGACTGATTCCACTGATGCTCGCTCTGAACCAGCTTTTATTGCTGTCACTGCAGGAAAGCTTCCTGTCATAACAGACTAGGACTATGTCAGCAGAAACAAATCTCTTAGAGGACCTTACACATAAAAGAAAAGAAAAGAAAAGAAAAGAAAAGAAAAGAAGAGAAGAGGGATGATACTATGAAAAATAGTTACTCAGATAGCGTGGAAAAAGCCATGCTGGTGCACTGATAACATTACAGAGCCTGAACAATAAATTAGGTTAGCTGGCTAAATTAACACTCCGTAAAGTAACATTTTTGATGGGAACAAAAGACCCTTTTATTTCAAAACCGTCAATTAAACTAAAAATAGTGAGCTAACAGTGGTCCGATCTGTGTCAATCCGTGCAGTGATAGTTGGAGGGCAGGGATCAGTGACGTTTGTTAGCAGGATCCTGCAAATGTGCAAGTTGTTAGATAGTTACGATAGTAAAACAAGTTTACTCACCATTTAGCAGATCTGCGCTAATGTAGCTTAATGTATTTGTGTAGCCTATTAGAGACTGTTAAATGAGCGATTCTCCGTTGTGTGACACTGCCAGAGATTCTGAGAGGAACATAACATCACCTGATAGCTGACCTTTGAATTTTAACATTAGTTAGGAAGTTCCTCTGACGTAGAGTGGCTGCAACTACCACTACAGGTAAAACAATGTGGCACGAAGTGGATACAGTGTGACAACGCAAAAGAACCCTACTGACAGATGATGATGCGCTAGTTTGATAAAGGTAGGCTACATGCCAGGGTTAAAATAGCATTTTAGGAAATCATTTTTCATTTGACATGCTAACGTTCCTGTGTTTCTCGGAACAGTGACAACAAGTTAAAACTGCCCATCCACTGAAAAACAGGCGCTGCCCCTATCCACGTAGCAGTTTTATGCTAGTCACTATGGCCACTCGTCCCACTTCACTTTTACTCGTTTCATTGAAATCTGGCATACTTTGTGTATTTACCTTGCTGAATACTTCCAAATCATCGTCTTCATCTAATTCTAACATTTGTCCTGAAAGATCTGCCGGAATTGTTTGAGCTGGGGAAGTCGGAGAGACAGCTGAATCGGCGACATTCCCACTCATGACTCCCTTTATGCTGTTTTCAACCACAACCAGCCCATGAAGTTCACCAGCAGCGAATTGCGAAAAACTCCTCAACTTTTCAGAAAGGTTGGAGTGAATGAACGTTACTGCGCATTAACGGAAGTAGACTATGGTGAGGAAAGAGGAGCAGGGGCGGAGAGCGATCTATGGGAGCGACATGACTGATATGATGAGATCAGAGACTGGAGTGAAAAGGAAAAAATGTGAGAAATGCGAATAGGCCTATATCGCAGGGATTATTAGCTATCATTGGGTGGGGATGTTGTTTTTTATTTCACAAAAATAGCCTCCAACTGACTCAATTTATTATCATTGAGCTTATTTAGGCTATGCCTAAAAGGTTAGGCCTATAGACAATAAATAGCTAGATGCCATCTAAGTAAAGTCGTTCTATAAATAATAATAATAATAATAATAATAATAATTATTATTATTATTATTAGCCTATTATTATTATAATAATAATGTAACTACATTATCCATAAATTCTAAAAATGAATGGACGACATGTTGTCCACAGAGGGTGATGAGATGACCGCCCTAGAAGGCAAGCAGTAGAAAGGTCAGCACGTCAAGACTGCTGGCCATGAGTACAATGTCCACTGCTTTTAGAGCAAAGGCCATCCTTCACAACAGATAATTACTATTTTCAGAAAAAGTAGGCTAACATTTTCAACCACTTTTGACAGCCAGACTAGGGCCAAGGCCATTATGTAGGCCTAGTCTAGGCTATATTTTTCAAGTGTTTGTGATTATTATATTTTAACTTTCCCTTGCATTTAAACTAAGATGATAAATCACGTAGATTCAGCATTGTACCTGTGGGGGGTAGTGCAGGCTGCATAATTAACCAAAAGATGTCACTGTTGTACAACCAACAGATTCACCTCAGAGAGGGAGAGGAACACTGCAAAACATGAAAAAGCAAGGATTCTTCTACAATAATACATTATGTTAAAGCACCATGGAGGCCATTTAGCATTTTATAACTCACAGGTAAGTGAATCTGATTTTGCTCTTTCAGTCAACTTGGGGTAGCCTAAGGAAGAGTCAGTCGGTTGTTGAGGTGGCACAGTGATGACTGAAACCTGAAATGTAGAAATGAAAAGTGATAAATAGCAAACAACAAATGGACCATTTCATTAAATTATCATAACTCCCATGTGTCTGTGAATCAGTTCACTTTAGAGGTGTAAAGGGAATTTGGGCCATTGTTTTATCACTTTAATTGTAAAATACACCACTAAAAAAAGGGGGGGGGGGGGGGGGGTTGCAACAGACTATGCTCAGAAGTAAGAGGGAAACAAGAAATAAGACACTACCTGGATTAGACAAAGGTTTTCAAAATACAGTCAGAGCAGTTATCAGTTTAGCCAGGTACAGTAGTAGTTGCCTGGAGACAGAGTTTGCCCACCCCACCCCTAAAAGATGGAAAATGTGCTTTGTGTCAACTTGTCTATCCTACCTGAAATTCCCACAAGCTGGAGGTCTTGGAAATGTTGTGTCCACATTATCGTGTGGATTGCGTAACCTTTCCATAAACTGGGATGAACACTCTTCCTCAGCCATTCAGATTAGACAGTATTATTATAATCCAACAAAGGTCAAGCGGTTGGGGATCCAGACTGGTCGGAGCGCAGAATGCAGAAAAGGTCACTTCCCCCTACAATCATATTATTTCGCTGCCATTTGATATAATTCGTCTTTGCGATTGATTTTGACCTGATGTTAAAAATACGCTCTCCTTCTCTTTCCCCCACTATGGATGGAAGATTTCGTGTCCGTTTGAGCATTTCTCATGCTCGCTGTGGCTCCCTTGTTAGCGGACCTGTTGTGGAGGTGCGATAAAAAGAGATAAAAAATAAGATTTTGGAGAGAGATACATCTGCCTGAGATGAGAGACGAACACTTGATCTTCAATTACTACGGAGATGAGAAGGAATGGTGTGTGTGTGTGTGTGTGTGTGTGTGTGTGTGTGTGTGTGTGTGTGTGTGTGTGTGTGTGTGTGTGTGTGGCGCCACAGTCATTTAGTCATGAGGCCAAGCCACATATGCAAATTGCTAAATCAAAAACCTTTCTCTTTTCCCTCTGTTCTCAAAGTGGCACTTTGTTGTGCAGCAAGGTGGAATGACAAACTGAAATATTCTTGAGCTTTCATCTTAATTTGAAGTGGTGGAGGTTTAATGACAACCTGATGCAACTCTAGTGCTCCCTTGCAACAGTTGTTCCCTATTTATGAAAGACCCCACTGTCTTTCAACAACTTACCCCAGACAAACCCCCCCTCTTTGTACTTGGACGTCATGCAAGCAAGTCATATATAAACATGGCAGGAAAGAGTGGAACCTTTTTTTGTAGGCCACATTTCGGTCCCATTCCCACCATCCTTTATTTCCTTGAGGATACTGAATGAAGAATCGTCTGTATTCGTCACCGATGCCAGATGTGTAATGACCAGATGTAAAGATGTCCATTCCTCTTCTGCTGTGGCACGCCGAGGTGTGTGGCTTTTAAAGGGTGTAGGTGGGCGAGGGTTAAAGCAGAGCTTTGGCGTACTGCAGGTGGGCGAGGGGTGGCAGAGGTCGGAATAACGTAGTGTAAGAGCGATCGCATGCCAGCTCTGCCACCGCAGAAGCTTTTTGAACGAGGCCGAGACCCGACGTGTACTGTCTCGTCGCTCCACACACTGCTGAGTGGCGTTGGCTCAAGTCCGCTGTACACTGAAAAAAAAATAGCCAGGGAGCGCTCTGCAGCCTCCATCAGTGGCAAATAATAATTAGATCAACATTAGCCCTCAAACAATGGGCTCCATAGATCAGCCCCTTTCAAATTAGATTTTCCACCAGTAGGGACCATTAGCCCGGCCAAGCAGACCGTCTTCGGAAAACTCCTGATCGCTGCTGTTTCTCTGGGCTCGGCTCCTCGTAGCAGATGATATGAAGAGCCATCAGAGGCAGTTTGGATTCTGTGGATTTTGAAACTGGCCTTGTCTTTTCTCCCTTCTTAGCTTAGACACAAAAAAAACACAGGGCGTTTCTGTGGTTGGAGAAAGGGGACATAGTGCTCCGTTCTGTTGATTTGAGTAGGCTATGTTGATTAAATTAAAAACAAGACGTGGAGGAAAACAAATGGTGAGTGCTTGGCCACCTGGAGT